>NC_022028.1:54335721-54338350 GCF_000317375.1 Microtus ochrogaster | reverse complement strand
TCCTCATTGTCCCCTATGTTCAACAAGTCCGGTTTTATCCCAGGTTTTTTCAGATCCAGGCCAGCTGGCCTTGGTGAGTTCCCGATAGAACATCCCCATTGTCTCAGTGTGTGGGTGCATAGGGGTGAGTTCTTAACTCTGCGCCTACAACCGCATCCACGCTAGCGCTGTGACTGAACCACGGAAAGTTTTTAAATAAACTTTAGCTGTCTAGATAGATTCAGAGAGTAGGTAAGATGAGTGGTGAGAATTCCTGTTTGTGTCACACGACTGTGCACAAGGATGGTGTCCTTCCTGCAGAATAGTCTTTAATGTGGCCTCATCTGTCTGTGTTTCCCCATCTCCCTGTCCTCTCCTCCGCTGTCTTCTTCTGACTCTCTGTTCTTCCTGCTTTGCTCTTCCATTTCCTGAGCATCCACACGAATTTTCTGCTTAGCAGTTATGTTGGCACTCAAAAAGTTTCGAATATGGGGGAGTTTGCAATTTTAGATTTTTTTTGGGTGGTAGGGGTATTAGGAATGACCAATTTGTGTCTTCCTTCCTGGGAAGGAGGACAAAGAATGCTGGACAGCGCACCTTAGTTACAATTTCAATCGGTAACAAACAAAGAGGAGGAGACAATGGCTCATCTGGAGGAAGCTTGTCAGGATGAAGGGAAAGGCAGGCAACAGCTCTGAAGCGGAAGCTGCTGAGACAGCAGGATTCAGCTCAAAGATCACATGGCTGTAGTAGACGAAGTGGTTAACAAAAACCCAGATGACACAAGGCAGGGTCTTGACATCATCGTAAGGACTTTCTTTAGTGTGGGATGAGGTGAGACAAGGGGTAGAGGTGATGGGATGGGACTGGCTGTGGACTTGTACTGAAGGCAGCGGCATGATTGGAAGTTGGACTGGATGTGGTGTGAGAAGCGCATTAGCCCTGGCTCAGGGAGGATGCAACTGTCAGCAGCTAAGGTGAGGAAGACTGTGAACCACTGGTTTGAATGAAGATTTAAAAGCAAATGGAGCTAAAGAGGTGATTCACGGACTGAGCGAACGGGGTTCAGTTCCCAGTACCCACATTGGGGTGGCCCACAACTACCTGTACCTCAAGTTCCAGAGGATCCAACAACTCTGTGGGCACCTTAACCCACATGGTGCACACACAGACAAGCAGGCACATATATACACATACACGGCTTTTAACAATCAACGTTTTCTTAAAAGTTAAATATTAAAGTAGGCATGGTCACCCCAGCCTTTATGGAAGCTGAGACAGGAACCATTTCTGTGAATTGGAGGCTAACCTCAACTATACAACAAGACCCTGGAAAGAAGAGGGAGAGAAACAGAAAGGCATGAGGATAAATGTAGTCCAAATACATGATACATCTGTGTGATGATGACTATGAAATCCATTAGTATGTGCAATGATTATAGAAAGAGTTAAAGCTTGGGTATGTGAAGCTAGTTTGCCTGTGATGAACTGTGTGGCTCTAGGGAAACACATGGCATTATGGGTAGTAATGAAACCAAAAAGCAAAAATAGTTTCCATTAGCATTAGCCATTTGTAATTTTCAGTTTGTTTTTTATTTTTATTTTTTCTGCTCTCTTACCTGTAGTCAGCTCATTTGTCCAAGATCAAAGTCAGCCTTAGGGACAGAGCAGCTTGCAGTGCTCCTACTCCCTTAGTGTTAGAACCTTGAATCCTGACTTCCAGGGACACAATGACTCAAAGACTATCAGGAACACGAACTCTGAGTCAGAAACATGAAAGAAACGTGAGGCAGAGCAGGCTGGCTGGGAAGGGAGATGGTAACACAGAGAGTGACCTAGAAAAGCCTCTTGTGCCGAGAGCCAGTCTATGTGCCTCTGGGTCTTGGCCCAAAGAACCAACTCTCCCTCCCTCTTTCCTTCCTCTTCCCTGATGACTTGTCACCAAAGCATCACAGGCATGCTGCTGGCAGCCAGCCTGGCAATTAGTGCAGCAGCCTCTCCCTTTGACTTCCTCTAGAGCCAAGCCTCCGAGATCCCCCCAACTCACCCCTCCAGCTCTGCCCCACCCTACCTTGCATCTCTGGAAAAATTGGCCCCAGGACCTGCCTTGGCCTCCAAACTCCCCTCCTGGATCCCTTCCTGGAACAGAGGTAGCATCTAGCACCCTCTTATCTACCATCTTGGAACATCTTGGTGAGTGCCTTTGAGATGTGGACTTGGTAGTTGTGTTCACACCCATGCTGCTCCCTGTCCTGGTGGGGGTGGGGCATGTGAGGCATGAAGAGCAGGAAGGACATCAGGGAAGAAGAGGAGAAGGAACCTACAAAAGCTCCTGAGGTGGCGCCAATGAGGCTGTGAAGAGCTGCTATGGGGAGGAGAAAGGTGAGGGGGGACACTGAAAACAGTCTTAGGGAGGTCAGTGCCCACCAAGGCCGGTGGAGAGGAGGGGGACACCAGGAGGGAGAGGTTGACTCCTGAGGGAATTTCTTCAGAGGTGTTACAGTTAGTGAAGAGGCAACAGTGTCTTTAACATTGTTAGGACTTTCTTCAGAAATGTTACAGTTGGGGAAGAGGAAACAGTGTCTTTCACATTGTTACAGTTGGGGAAGAGGCAACAGTGTCCTTCACACTGTTACAGTTGGGGAAGAGG
>NC_022028.1:54315875-54335256 GCF_000317375.1 Microtus ochrogaster | reverse complement strand
AGGCAACAGTCTCCTTCACACTGCTACAGCACCTTCAAGTTTCATTTCAGTATTCATTTCACATCCGTCACCGATATCATCACTCCATATCATCACTCCCGTTTTCCAGATCACAGGTGGAGAAACCCTGGCTGAGACAGGTGAAGTGAATCACATGACTAGTAAGAATGAGAAACCTCTCTCATTCTCTCTGGGGAGGAGACTGGTAGATCTCTGGGACTGACTGGTTAACCAAGTAGCTTACTTGTCAAGCTGCAGACCAATAAGAGACCTTGTTTCACAAACCAAGGTCTCTCAGCTCCTGAGAACAAACAGCTAAGGTTTACTGGCTTACACACACTCACACACACACACACACACACACACACACACACACACACACACGAAAAAGAAAAAGAAAAAAAAGGAAGGAAAAAGCTGGACTTGGTGGCTCATGCCTTTAATGTCAGCACTTGAGAGACAGAGGCTGGCCAGGGCTACTTAGTGAAAACTTGTCTCACAAATCAAACAAACAAACGGCAGAATTATCGTTTTCTTTCCTATCACAGCAATGTCTATTAAAAGGACAGAATAGACATCTAGGAAGTTAAACCTGTCCCATCACCACCATCCCTTTTAAGGACCTGGTCTCACTGTAGCCAGGGCTGGCTTTGAACTCTTGATCCTGTTGCCTTCACCTCCCAAGTGCTGGGATTGTAGGCATGTGCTACCATGCCTGGCTCCTTCCCACCTCTTTTCCTCACCTGTTGACAGGCTAAGTGCTAAGATTCTAAGACACTTTGCCTTCCAAAGACTGAGCTACTTGTCAAGAAGTGAGGTGATCTAAGTGAGCGAACCAGATAGGAGTGTGGCCCAGGGCTTGAGGTCTTCTTTGGGGGAGAGCAGTTTAAGAAAGTTTCACAGGGGAAGTCTGGGAAGAGGGAAATGCATCTGAGGATGATGGGAGGAGGCGGGAGAGGGCCTGTCAGGCAAAAGCTAGCAAGCACAGTGTGTGGGAGAACTGAGTAGGTTCAAAGAAAACAAAGGAGGGCTGTGAAGGGAGCTGGTTAGAGAATCTACAGGAATGATGCAGGGACAGTAACATTAAATTTATAGTCAAAGCCATTGAGAACTGCTATGGGGGGATCTTGCAACCACAGTGTTATTGGATACTTTATTATGTTGGAGGTACTGAGGACTTTGGTGACATAAAGAACATTTGTTGAGCATTCCCATAAGCCAGGCAACATGTAAAGTGCTTTCATGCATATTATGCAAATTGATCTATGCCGCAGTTAAAAAATAATGAGGAGGGGCTTGGAGCACAGCTCTGTGGTAGAACAGGCACTTAGTCTGCGTGAGGCCCTGGACTCCATCCTTAGCACCAAAGCAAAGCAAACAAACCAATAAAAAAGAGTGAAGAAAACTCATGTGGGTTGACATGAGAAGAGCTCTGGGACGCGTGGTTAAAAGAACAAAGCGCAGAACGCTGTGTACTATGAGTTATAGCCCGTCCTACAGAGGCACACATGGGGAATGGCTTTGGTTTGGGAATAAAGGGAGTCCAGAGCCCAGACAGCTGTGACAGAGGTGCATCTGGAGGTGGATGGGAGAGGATTAGTGTGTGTTGATGGTGGCACTTCATGTCTGGGCCTGGCACGGAGAGGCATTCAGGGCTGGGTGCCTCCTGTTCCTTTACCCTGGGCAAGTCTTAGTTTTTAATTTAATTTAAAAAAATTCCTGGAGCAGGGACTTGTGTGAGCCTCCTTCCTAAGCCTCCTGAGTGCTGGGACTGTAGGTGTATGCTGCCACATACAGCTCAGATAGTTCTAAAGTGGGGAGAAAGGCTTTCTGACTGCACATGTGACCGAGATGATTCTGGCTCCAGGTGGAGAACAGATGGGCGGAGGTGTGAGAGAACAGGAGGGCTGCACAAGGCTAGGCGTGGGAAAGGAGAGGGGGAGGAAGGAAGTGTTTGACTCTCACCTGAAGGGGTGGGTGGGCAGAGGATCCTTGTTGATTCCTCCAGCAGTGGCAGTGGGGGGGGGTAAGGACCACAGAGCACAATTGGCTATTTTCAGAATTTGAATAGAAGTAACATGTAGAAATTAAATGTCAAATAATTTGGAGGAAGTAATTAGAAAAAAAAATACCAACCCTGTTCTCTGTCTCTTTCAACTCTTTTAGCTGATTTGGGGTGGGGCTGGGGGTTCTTGGCATTTAATTTTCAGCCTGTAACTATCAGAATTATATTCTCATTACTGGTTTTTTCAATTTTCATCATTATGAATGGATTTACTTTTAAGAAAGATATAGCCATTAAATTAAAAAAATTCTCTCACTCAGTCCACAAACATTTTCCCATCCTCATTATCTTACTTATAGCTATTCAAAAGCATACATACCTATGCATATTCATGTACATGAACACATGACAATACACAGAAAATGACCTGTAAGACCTCATCCAATTGTGATTCAGGAAGACAGTAATCAAAAGAGACTTTCATTCTTCCTGCTCAAATTCTTTATTGACGAATGTGTACATTAATTATTCTCATAGTTATCATAGAAAGAATCCACACAGTAATACTAAAAGGTAGTTATTTCACATGGTTTACAGATATGAGGAACTAAAGCCTAGGGTATTAATTTTGACAACAAGCAAACACATCTGATTAAAAACAGGTATGACCCTTAAGGAAGAGAAGCCAGGGCAAGAGAACCTGAAAAGGGAAGTCGTGGGAGTGTGGTGTGTGTGTGTGTGTGTGTGTGTGTGTGTGTGTGTGTGTGTGTGTGTGTGTTTGGAGAAACAGCTGTGGTCAAAATCTCCATAATCCCAGAATTCAGGAGACTGAGACAGGAGAATTGTGAGTTTAAGACCAGTCTGAGGTACACAGAAAGACCTTGTCAAGAAAGGAAGGAAGAAAGAAAGGAAGGAGGAAGGGAGAGAAGGAGAGAAGGAGAGAAAGAGAGAGAGAGAGAGAGAGAGAGAACCAGAGAGCCCAGCCTTGAATACAGAGGAATAATAAAGACAGAACAGCAGCATCACAGTGGTGTATTCAAGTGTGGAAGGACACATCGGGCTGTACCAGGGAAAGAGTCATGGGCAGTCAAGAGCACTGCACCGAAGGATGACAGATCAGGGCCCACCTCCTTAGAGAGCCTTCTCGGAGACCTCAGGAGCCAGGCATGTGCCGGCTGTTGATTTACTCCACCGTGAGTCACTGGAACCCTGAAACTGACAGCCAGGGTGAGGTCACCGCCCCACAAGACAAGAGGCAGAAACAAGAAGGCCCTTGGGGACTGAGGTCCTGAACCTGTCTGGTCAGAGGCCACCATCACAAAACCAACAAAGAATTCATATCTGACAGGTTTCCTTAGGGCTCAGATGAGTAAGTCTGGGAGTCACCGGGCCCTGTGACAAACAAGCCTGCAGAAAATAGCCTACAGCCTGCCCTGGGAGGACGGGCATATTAGGAGGACCCACACATTAGATAGAAGTGTCCATAAGGCCTCAGCCAGGCTGCCAAGGCAGCTTGCTATTGTAACCACAATTCAGCTTTCCCAAGGTCACCTCAAACCTTTCATGGACATAGAAGTGGTGACTTTAGGGATTGAAAGTGTCTGTCCTGAGGCTGCAGAGACGGTTGGTGGTTGGAAGCTCCTCCAGAGGACCCAGGTTCAATTCTCAGCATCCACATGGCGGTTCACAGTCATCTGTAACTCGAGACTCAGAGGATCTGTTAACCAATTCCCTTTTCTGGCCTCCAAGGGCACCAGGTTCACATGTGGTACACTGTCAAACAAAAACACATACACATAAAATAAATAAATAAAAATTTAAAAAGCTACCCTGATTCCATCCAATTATTAAAAAAAATAAGTAAAGAAAGAAAATGCCTGTCCTATGACCAAGATTTTTATGGGCTTGTTGGGAAATCTCACAGATGAACCCAACACTTGAGCTATTTGAAGAGTTCTTGCAAACAAGTTTCTCTACATGTAGAAACACTTATGTCCTAAACAGACTAACTCATTTCCCCAACTCCCCATTGAAGACTCTGCTGTTCAGAACTTGGCTGAGGGATTGAGAGATGGTAAAGCAGGTAGGTAAAGGTGCTTGTTACACAAACCTGACCACCTGAGTTCAATCATCAAAACCCTCACAAAGGTGGAAGTGGAGAACCAATTCCTACAAGTTGTCATCTGAGCTCCCCACACACATCATCAAACACCCCAACTACTACAACAACCAACAAACCAACCAACCAACAAACGAATCAAACAAAACGTTTTCAAAGAAGCTGGCTGGCAATCCCACCAAGCCCTGTCCTCCTACACATAAGCTCTCCTACACAATGCTAACCTCAGACAAGTTTACTCAGAGACCATGATACAGTCATCGCAAGGTCATGGCCACATGGACAGAGATCCACACATAAATTACCAAATGCCTCTTCTCTCAGACAAAAGGAAAATCATATTTTGACCAATTTTTGAAATGACTGCCACCTTTATTTTTAACCAAGCATAGACTCATCTTCATTTTAGTCTTCCCTATGTATAGAGAAGATTGCTTGAGATATTCAGGTAAACGGTCTATGCTGATTTATGACCGCACTATTCTGATGCACTCTCTTCTCTTCCTTAGACACATGATCAATTTACCAACCCCCAACTCTAGGCCAGGCTCCCATGCTTACTAAGAACTCCCGCAGTTGCCAGTGGGTTGCATTCTTACTCCTTGCAAGAAACAACAAAACGAGCCTGCCCAACTGGAAGCATGCTGGGAGAATCTTTGGCTGAGGACATCAATCATACCCAATGTTTGTTTTTTGTTTGTTTGTTTGTTTGTTTGTTTTAATTCTCCGGGATACACAAAGAAAACTTGACCTACACCGGTGGGAGAGGATGGTACTAAGCAGGAGGTGGTGTCAAAAGACAGAGAAGCCATGAAACCACTCAGTAAGCAGAGCACTAACCTGTGCCAGAGACGAGGGTAAATAGGGCCAGGTCCCCAGCCTTTCAGGATGCACTCAGTCAGGGAGGTCAGGGAGGGACATTTAAACAGATCGTTGTTGTTTGTGGACACAGGTCACTGAGCCTGGGATGTGCTCTGTGCTCACCTAGGAGGGTTCTAAGGATCGGTAGGATAGGAGGCAGGACCCACAAAGGGTTCTCCGAGGAAGATGATTGAGGCCCTAGAGGCTGATGACAGGCCATTAAGAGGAAACTTGAAGTCAGGTAGAGCATACCTGTAATCTTGGCACTTGGGAGATGGAGGCTGGAGAGTCAGGAGTTCAAGGCTGGCCTCAGCTACACAGGGAAGCTGAGACCTGACTGTATAAAATCTTGCCTCAGAAACAGACAAGTAACGAACAGGAGGGGGAGGAACGCAGGCAGGTCAAGGGGATGTTAGATGTTTAACAGTGCAGGGAATGAGCATTTGATACAATTTGGTCTCTTAAAGGTGAAGCATAGGAAAGAGGCAGAGTGAGTGATTAGGTTGGAGACACTTAGTAACCCCAACAGATACTGGGGCCTTGTCTTTTTGAGAGAGGCGATGCCATCACAAGTCAGAGAATCCTGACATAATCAGATGAGAGTCTAAGAAATATTTTAATTTTTATAACCTGTTTACATAGGTAGTTTACTTATTGCTGTTTTTCCGGCCTTCAGACTTGCCTGGGCTCCATTTCGCACACTTGGCACAGAGGATTGAATTAACAGAGTCTCTGGAAAGCAAGAAACGCTTATCCTGAGGGCCTCAGGGATAAGATGAGGTTGTCTGTCCTAAGACGCTGCCTTCCGTCATCAGGATATTGAAACCTTATCCATTAGTTACTCTCCTCATCACTGAGAACAACACCCATAGAAACCAGCTCACGAGAGGACGGGCTTGCTTTGACTAATGGCTTGAGAGACTAGTGTCCATCATGATGGAGGAGCCTTGGCTGAGGAGTTCGTGGTAGGAGTGTGCGGCTGGGACTTCTTGAATCTCGGCAGACAGGAAAGCAGCGAATTGGGAATGCTTTTGTTCTGCTGACTTTCTCCTTTCTCCATTTTTGTCCAATCCAGGGCTCCAGTTCACGGGATGGCGCCACCCATGCTGAAGGTGGATCTTCTTCTCTCGGCGTAGCCTAATCTACTTATTTTGGTCCTTTAAAGATTTATTTTTATTTATGTGCATGTGTCTATGTAAACATAGGACACATGTATGTGAGTGCCTGATGGGTCATAAGAGGGTGTTGAATCCCCTGGAGCTGGTGTTACAGGCAATTATGAGCTTCCTGACATCGATGCTGGGAGGTCAAGAACTGAACTGGAGTCCTCCGGAAGAGCTGAAAGTGCTCCTAACTGCTGAGTCATCTCTTCAACACTATTTTAATTAAAAGAAAATTCACCGTGTGTATGTTTGTGGTGTGGTGTGGTGTGGTGTGTGTGTGTGCCTGTACCCATATGTGAAAGTGGAAGTCAGAGGTTGAAGTCCAGCATTCTCCTCAATTACTCCCTAAACTGTTTTTTGAAATAAGGTCTTTCACTGAGACTGGAGCTCAGTGGCTGACTAGACAGGCTGGCCAGCAAACCCCCCGGATTCTCTCTCTGTCTCTACCTCCCAGCACAGATTAGTTCAGAAAGCTATCGCCAGCTTCTCTCATAGGGGCTAAAGGTCCAAATTCAGACCCTCATGCTTCTGCCGCAAGCACTTTACCCCCAAATCATCTCCCCAGGCCCTCCTTGTAACTTAATTTAAAAGGCAGGGAAGTCTATGCTGGGCTAGGATGCAGGACTGGGTGGGAAGAATTGAGTGAAATGAGTGTAAATGCCACAGTCTAGGCTGCAGGTGTCTGGGGAATCTTCATCTCTGCAAAATCCTTTCAGCTCTTCACCCTGCTGAAAATGCTCATAAAACGAAATGTGGAAGAAGGGTTCACATGCGACCGAAGCAGCAGCGGCGATGGAGGGTGGAGCCCTGAGGTAGAAGCTAACAGTGGACAGCGCGGGGTCTGAGGAC
Organism: Microtus ochrogaster; assembly: GCF_000317375.1. Taxonomy (NCBI): domain Eukaryota; kingdom Metazoa; phylum Chordata; class Mammalia; order Rodentia; family Cricetidae; genus Microtus; species Microtus ochrogaster. The sequence goes on along the minus strand of NC_022028.1, from coordinate 54,328,259 downwards.
TGAGATTTAGGAAGGACAGTTCCTACGTGAGGCCATCCACTAGAGCAATGGTTCCCAACCCTCCAGATGGTGCCACCCTTTAACAGGGTTCCTCACGTTCTGGTGACCCCCAACCACAAAATTATTTCTTTGCTACTTCAAAACTGTAGTTTTGATACTATTATGAATAATAATGTAAATATCCGATATGTGACCTCAAAGGGGTCAAGATTCACAGGTGGAGAACGGTAGCACAAGAAGATGCTATCAACAAATTTAGATAGGATAGAAAGACAGGAAGGAGGAACTAGAGAGATGGTTCTGTGGTTAACAGCACTGGCTACTCTTCACAAGGACCGGGGCTATATTCTTCACACTCACTTGGTGGCTCATAACCATCTATAACTCGATTCGCAGGGGATTCAACAACCTTTTCTAGCCTCTAAAGGCACTGTACACATGTGGTACACAGACATATATGCAGGCTAACACACATACATTTAAATATAACAAAAAGACCAGGCGTAGTGACACATGCCTTTAATCCCAGCACTTGGGAGGTAGGTATCTGTCAGTTTGAGGACAGCCTGGTCTACATAGTGAGTTCAGGGACAGCCAGGACCTTGTTTGCTTGTTTGTTGTTGTTTGGGGTTTTTTTTTTTGTTTGTTTGTTTGGTTTGGTTTGATTTGTTTTTGTCTTTCTCTGTGTAACAACCCGGACTGTCCTGGAACTCACTTTGTAGACCAGGCTGGCCTCGAACTCACAGAGATCCACCTGCCTCTGCCTCCTGAGTGCTGGGATTAAAGGCAGGTGCCACCACCACCTGGCTGAGACCTTGTCTAAAACAAAACAAAACAAAACAAAAACCCAAAGGAAAATAAAAGGACAAGGAAGAAGGTGGGGCGCGGTGACACAAACCCGAAATCCCAGCACCCAGGATGCAGAAACTGCCACACGCTGGAGGCAGGCCAGATCAGCAGAGTGAGGTCCATGCCAGTCAAGGCTGCAGAAGACTCTGTCTCAAAAACAATGGCACCAAAAACAGAAAAGAATTGAGAGGTGGGGCTGGAACTGAGGGAACACGGAAAGGGAGGGAAGTGCCTCATATCTGTCTCAGATCTGTTTTGTATTTCTCTGGCTGACAGTCAAGAACCAAAACACATCTGATAAACTTAAGCTGCTATTCTTGTGCCCACAGAGCCAGCATTCTTTTTTCCGAGATGTCTCAAACAAGCATGTTGAGGCAGCTAACAAACCCAAGTAAAGCCAGAACACGACCTTCAGCTTAACTCCATCATACTTTATCTCTTTCATGCCTAGAACTAGACAGCACGGCTGGGTTGCAGGGTAAAAGGTCCTGATGGACTTCTAGGTTTGAAAACCTACCAAAAAGCCACCAATCCCAGGCTTGATGTGAAATCTCACAACCCCCACCCTGTATCTCCACCCTGGAAAACACTTCCCTCAAGAAATCCTATGTAAGCCTGTCTCCTATTTAGTCTCCTGTCAGAGCAGAGGCAGCCACCTTCTTGGGTTCGTTTCCTAATAAATCTCTGTGTGAGCTTTGTTGTGCAGCGTGACTTTGTGGTATTCCTCTGCTTCTGACTGCCAGGAAGTCTTTCCTTTCAGAGCCGTAACACTTCCATTGGGAAAGCCTTTCCCCTCAGAACTCCAACACTTCCATAGAGGAAATTTTCCCTCTCAAATACTGCAATGCCTCCATTGGGAAAACCTTTTTCCTCAGAGCTCTAACATCTCCACTGGGGAAGCTTTTCCTTTTAGAGCTATAACACTGTCACAGAACTGTAACACTTACAACGGTGGCACGCATGAGTAATCAAGAACTTGGAAGTTGGAGACAGGAAAATCAGGAGTTCCAGGCCTCCCTGGTGACATGAGGCCCTGTCACAAAGAAAAGAAGGGGGAGAAAGGGTGCTGGAGAGATGGCTCTGTGGAAAGAACACACTGCTCTTGCAGAGAACTCAAGTTCCCAGCACCCACACCAGATAGTTTTCCACCTCCTGTAACTAGCTCCATGAGGATCTGATGCTTTTTGGTCTCTATGGGCACCTGTATTCACAATCACATGCCCACACAGAGACACATAGGCATACACATAATTAAAAACAAACCTTAAAACAAAACCCCTTAGCCAGGCAGAGGTGGAACATTTTTTTAAGTCCAGCACTTGGGAGGCAGATCTCTGTGAGTCTGAGGCCAGCCTGGACTATGAAGTGAGTTCCAGGACAGTCTCCAAAGCTAAACAGAGAAATCCTGTCTTGAAAACCCAAAATAATAATAATAATAATAACAACAACAACAACAACAACAATACCCCTTGGCCAAACAATGTACTTCCTAAGTCAGCTTATAATTTCATTTACAGAATTGTCTAAGAGAAATGAACAAAACTGGGGTCATTGAAATGGTTCAGTGGAATATAAGCATTTGGTACCTGATGACCTGAGTCTGATCCCCAGAATCCACATGGTAGAAGGAGAGAAGTGTCCCTAAAAGTTGTCCTCTGACCTCTGCACATGCACAGTGGCATGCAACCCAAGTCCCCGCCACACACCTAAATAAATACCTGTAAAAACTAGTAAAAGAGAAACAAGTAAACAAGATCTTTTTTAAAAACTTAATTTTAAAACTTTGTTTGACCTTTGGACCTGGTTGAAAATTATATCCTTTGAGCGATGTAACTTCAAAAGCCACAGAATCACACATACAGCCATTGTTCAGACAGCTAGGTGTGTCTCTTAATGCCTGCACTTAAATTTAAAGCGTTATTCTTCTTAATAAATCCCCACCTTGCTTCATGCTGGCTCGTCATCAAATTCTTTTTTTGTGGTGTAAGTCAAGATCCCAGCATCACATTCATGGAGATCCTTAAAAGGAGACCTCCTCGGGGTACAGGTGGCAGGATAGAGCTGAGTCTCCCCATACAGGGAGCCCCCTGACAAAATGAATAGGGAACATGGACTCAAGAACAGATCCAGGCAAGGGAACAAGGTGACTTTGTGGTCTTAAAGTGTCTGTGGGCATTTGGGGTACCCTGGTTCCTTGTGAGGCCCAATGCTGTAGCCCTTCTCTCTTGGTGGTCATATCAGTTTCCACTGGACTTTATCGAGAGCAGGAAGGTCTTGCTTTCTCATCTTTGCCCTCCTGATACCTGCCGGCTCAATTTCCACTGGTTCCTCTTCAATTGTAACTAACTTATCTGGCTTATACTGCAAAGGGGCACGTGTGCTCCTCTGAGGTTTCAAACTATTGAAAGAAAAGACCCCAAGAATCTCCTGCTGGAGAAAAAGAAATATAAAGTCCTGGAGGCATCCTGAGGAGGAAGCTGTCTCCTGGAGAAAGATAGACAACCTTGCAGGGGAGGCTTGGAACTGAGACAGGTGGGCAGTGGACCACATTCTTAATGGGCTGCTTAGTTATACATCTCTTACTTTCTGGTAGGGAAATGTCAGAACCCAGGAGGTAGCTGGGCTTAGGGAGGTGACTGGATTTCTGCCTCTCTTCCCAATATAGCCACAGTGAATCCACCTCCTTTTTCTGCTTTCCAGTCTTAATTTGGTTCTTTTAATTGGCTTATTGAAGATGGGAGGCTGAACCTGGTTTGATGGGGCATATGCTGTGACCCCCAAATTAAGTAATATTATCTCCCCACTTCTTTTGGTCCCTAGATTTGATGCTCCTCAAACCTAATCTTAGTTAGGAGATACATCTTCTATCCTTCGTGTGTGTGTGTGTGTGTGTGTGTGTGTGTGTGTGTGTGTGTGTGTGTATTGAGACAGGGTTTCTCACTCTGTAGACCAGAATGGCCTTGAACTCAGGAATTCGCCTGCCTCAGCCTCCCCAGTGCTGGGATTAAAGGTGCGCCACCACCACCTGGCCTCCAAGATATCTTAATTTCTTTTTGTCTGGCTTCTCTCAGGTCTTGGCCTTGGTTCTTCCATTAACCTTGCATGAGCCATGATCACCCTGTTTCTCCACTTGCAGGGTAGGAGAGAATTCTCCCTTTCAGGGCCTTTCAACTCTTCTCTTTTTCTTGACCTGAAACTCCATTTTATGCCTTCTCAGCAGTGAGCTATAGATAGGGTTGTGGACCTGCCAGAAAAACACGATATCTTGAACACCTAGTTTAAGGGTACCTGTGAATGTGGTGCCGTTTGAAATTGGGTTTGTTTTGTTTAGATGTAATCAATTAGAGTGGAAACTTATTCGATATGGTTGGTGTACTATAAATGGTAAATGGGGACATGAAAATAAAGGAGAGAAAATCAGGCGAAGATGGAAGCAGAGATGGAATGATACAGCCACTAACCACGAAGTGCTGGATGTCAGCAGAAGGAATGAACCTCTTTAGACCCTCTAGAGGAGGCAGAGTTTTGTGGATACTATGACTTCATACTCACGGTTTCCAGAACTAGGTGACAATATGGTTCTGTCGCTTTGAGTCACACAGTCTTTGTTAGTTTGTTACTCTAATTCCACGACGCCAATAGGGGATTTCGGGGTGTCAGAATGCAGGGGTACTATGAAAGCTGACTATTCATTATAACTATTCCATCATATATTTTATGGAATTTTATCTTTTTAGGATGGCTTTTTGTCTGCTTGCTTGTTTTATTTTGAGGCAGGGTTTTGCTCTGTAGCCCAGGCTGGCCTCAAACTCCAGGCAATCTTCTTACCTTAGTATTGTGAGAATTCCTTTATTGGGGTGACAAAAACAACATCCACTCCCTCCTTGTAAGGTCACAGTGACAAACCGGTTAAGAGCACTGACTGCTCTTCCAGAGGACCTGGGTTCAATTCCCAGCACCCACATGTCAGCTCACAACTGTCTGAAGATACAGTTCCAGGGGATCTGACATCTTCACACCAATGCACCATAAGATAAAGCAAAAGATTTTTAAAATGACAAACCAAAGTACAAGTCCATCAAAGTTCTCCTTGGTGAACCCAAGTGTTTATTGGGCTTGCTTACAGAGCACAGGTGAGGAGTTACCTGCAGAAGCATGAGGGACCCCAAGGCAGCCTTCACCTAGCATGGATAATGACTTCCCCATAGCTGGCTAGAAGAAGTTCCTTTAGGTCACCCTTTCTCAGCCTACATGCTGTAGCAACTCCTGAGACTCCAAGGCACATGTAAGTAGGGCAGAATCATATACAACTGACTGGTAGGAATGGCGGAAATCTCAGGTAAGGGTCTGCGGACCCTCCACATCCTTTTTCTATGAGAGAATGTCCATAGCCCACAGTTGCATCTTGATAGTCTCTTAAAAGATGACAATTGTTTTTGCTCTATAGCATTCAGCCCCTTGAATGCTGGGATCACAGGGGTGTGTCACCATGGCCAGTTTCAAGATGACTTTCACATACGTGCTTTTGGTGAGTTTAGGGATATTTGCCACATACAGAACGTGAGAACGTAGTGACATCTAAATCTCAAGAGGTGGTGAGGAGTCACAGAACAGAGCCTCCAAAACATTTACTAAACTGCTAAGCTCTGGAAACAGCCAGGCAGGTGGAGGAGTAGGATTTGGGCTTGGTGAACTCTTTATAAGTACTTGATTTCCCACTTCAGTTTCTAGCCAGAACCATGAAGAATGGCTGAGACACTCTTCAGGGAAACTGAGCTTCTGAAAGGCTTTGAAGGAGGCGCCTCCTTCTTACCCAGGTGGGTATCCTGGCTCATCTTTATTCTCAGGTTGGTTGAATTTGGAGAGACCTAGGAGATTATCGAGAGATACCCTTGGGTGTCTGTGAGGACATTTGCCAGAGAGAATTGACTGAGCTGGGGTTGATCTATGCCAAATGTGAGTGGCACTCTCCAGTGGCCTGGGGTTCAGGACTAAATGAAAGGTAGCTACAAACAAGCGAACCCGGCAGCCTCCCTTCCCTTTAGCTCCCGGCCTGCCATGATGTGAGCTGCTCTATCTCACCACCATGGCGAACAGAAACTTTTGAAGCCCTGAAATGTAGCTCAGTTAGCAGTGTTTGCCTAGTACATAAGGTCCAGCCTCGATTCCCCAGCACTGTGCGAGCCGGACATGGGTTGCAGGTCTGTGATCCCAGCACCCAAGAGATGAAGACAGGAGGATCAGAACTTCAAAGTCTTCTTCACCTATATAGGGGGCTGGAGGCTGGCCTGGGTTAGAGGCTCTACCTCAAAAACAACTGGGCAGTCAAGATGGCTTAATGGGTGAAGGCAACCAATCCTGACTCCCTGAGTTTTATCTATCTGCTGAACCCAGGTGATGGAAGGAAAGAACCAACAACCACAAGTTGTCCCCTGACCTACACAGGTGCCCTGTGGCACACATATATACAAATTTAAAAATATAATAAAAATATTAAACAACAAAAACAAACAAACAAAAAAGGAACTCATACAGGGAAGTCTTTGTCCATGTCCTGCTTGGGAAATTTGCCATAAGGTGTTCTCACATTTTCCCTAGCCTAGACCCTCCGCTGCCCAAGAAAGGTGGGGGAAAAAAAAGAGGCTGCCTCGGTCTTCACGTCCTTAAGTCTCTTCAGGTCCTGCGCTGTGAGGGGCTTAGTTCAAGAGCTTGGGAGCTGCACACTCACTCCAGGAGGAGCAAGGCCTCCGTCGGGGGAGGGTTTTCTGGCCCAGGATAATTGGGCGGGATTTAGAGGACCTTGCTCCTTAGTAGCAGAGAAGAATCGGTGAATGTTCCACCGCCCCATTCCTAGGGTCGGGAGGGGAAGAAGCAGAACTCAGGGTAAACTGGCCGAGTGAGTCCCTGCTGCCAGCCAGGAGGCTGAAGATCACATCTGCGACCCTGAGTAAGCTGCCTGGGAATCTGGACTGTCCAGGGGGCGGTGCTGAAAGTCAGGAAGAGTTGTTTGCCAGTTTTGGCCTACGTGTCCCCAACCCAAGATTGTCCCTTCGGCAGGCAAGCCACTGCGGCTTATGTAATCGCCGCGCCTTGCGGACAACTTGGGGAACTGGACAGAGAAGCCGACCGGGGTTGACTACGCCTGCTGGAATCCGCGCTCAGGTCGGGCGGACACAGGGCGGACCTCGGCACAGACACGCGCCGGGCAGCCGCGTGAGGTCTGCCGGCCACACCCCACCACCGCCCCACCACCAACACAACCGGCTGGTGAGAGCCTGGGGCCGCCCATTAGCCCGCCCCTCACAGCCTGCCAGAGGAAATCAAAGCGGAAGTAGTAAACCTTGGGTCCTGTGATTTTTGGGGATCATTTCCTAGACTCCTTGATTTACAGGTAAAAAAATGTAGATCAGTAGTAGAATCATTCCTACCTGGCAGGCATGAGGTCCCGAGTTTGATCCCAAATACTACAAAAACAAACAAGAAAAAGATACAAAAATTATCTCTGGTTTCCTTGTTTACAAATCTTTTTTTCTCTTTTGGGGGTTACCCAGAAAACAGGGCAGTTTTTAAATTCAGCTTCCAGACCCACTTGACAACGCTAGAAAAAATGCAGGTTTGGGGGGGCTCACTGGGAGAGTTCAGGGGAGAATACACACAGTCCTGGAATTGTCACTGGGTTCTAGTATGAGAAGGGGGAAGGCAAGGATTAGTCTAACCCATTCCAAGTGAAAATCAAGCTTCGACGTCAGTCAAAATTGTGTCGGCATCTCTGAAGAGATGTCTGGGTTCTGGCTCAATTCAGTTCCAAATATTGACTCTGGGAGCCTACACTGTGTGTGTGTGTGTGTGTGTGTGTGTGTGTGTGTGTGTGTGTGTGTGTGTGTGCGCGCGCGCGCGCGCGCGCACGCACATGTGCTCATGTGTGTGAATTTACATTGTGGACATTTTCAAATCATCTCTGTACAATTAGAGAACAGTTAAGAGGGCTTGCTGCTCCTGTGGAGAACCCAAGTTAAATTCATGCATCCACACGGTAGAAAACAACAGCTTTTTAACTCTAACTCCAATCCTTCTTGTCTTTCTGCACTGCAAGCAATATACACACATATGCATATATATATATACATATATATATACACACATATGCATATATATATATACATATATATACATATATATGTATATATATATATATGCAAACACATGTGGTTTGAATGAGAATGACCTCCATAAGCTGCTTTTTTTGAATGCTTCCTCACCAAAGAGTGGAATTGTTTGAGAAGCACTGGGAGGTATGACCTGTTTAAGATGGTGTGCTGGTGAGCTTTGAGGTTTCAAAAGCCTGCCCAGGTCTAGCCTAGCTCTCTGCCTGCAGGACATAAAGCTTTCAGCTATTGCTCAGTGCCATGCCTGTCTTTGTCCCTCCATGATTATCATGGATTAACCTTCTAAAGCTACAAGCAAACCTCCAATTAAATGCTTCATTTTTATAAGACTTGCTTTGGTCGTGGTGTCATAGCAAAAGAACAATGACCAAGACAGCTCTCATACACAGACAATTAAAAATAAATACATCTTTAAAAAATTTAGGTTTGGGGTTAGGGTTTGTCTCACTTAATTTTTTTCCTAACATAATTTGTTTTGATGACGTAAAATGTTTACATTAAATCGGGGCTGGAAAGATGGATCCGCAGTGAAGAGTGAATGCTGCTCTTCCAGAAGACCTACCACAGAGGAAGCAAACTTTGGTCTTGATAAGCAGAAGTTACAAGGTAAAAATGAGCATCAGTCACCATGAACCACATTGGTCAATGGATCCAGGCAGGGACCACCACCACTCACTGGGAAGTGTAGAAAACTATTTGGCATTTTTGTGTGTGAGAGAGTGTGTGGTGAAGGGGGTTCCCTGCAGGCTCCCAATACTGGGACTTAGGAAATTTAACCTTCCACAGAAGGTAAATGATGGAATGAAAAATCTCCAGCGGCTCCCCACACAGAAAAGCTGCTGGAGGGATAGAAGCCCTGAATCCCTCTGTGATGCAGATAAAATTTCCAGCTATAAGATAAACGAGTTTTCTTTCTTTTGTTTTGATTTATTTATTTAGTCTTTTCTTTATTTTTTTTCCTTTCTTCTTTTTTTTTGAGACAGACTCTCTCTAGCTTTAGCTGGCCAATATCTTGCTATGTAGGCTTGGTTCACCTTCAAACTGTAGCAATCCTCCTATCTCTGCCTCCTACGTGGTGGGATAACAGGCAGTGTAGCTCCAAGCCTGCAAGGTTGAATAAATAAATTCTGGTGATCTCTAAACATCCTACAACTTGAGAGATGTTCCTCTCCTCACTGGAGTTATAAATAGTTCATTATGAACAGGTGACAGCAGCCCCTACCTTAGAGGGCAGTTGTGGGGTTTTGCTATTGGGTGTGGGATGCTCAGCACATGGGGATCCATAGAAAATGACACTTCTGGTGTTATCGCCAGGTAGCAGAACTAAGCTATGCTAGCAAGACAGAGATGTGCTAAAGACAAACACTTAGGCATCCCCCTTTGGCCATCAGACTATATTGACCTCAAAGACCTCCAAATAGATGTTAAAGAATTAAAATTCCCCAGAAATCCCATGCTAAGGAAAGACTTGAAGGCCTAGTTTTAGCCAAAGGAACATGTGTCTGACAATTCAGACCACCTGACAGGACAGACCAGCGCTGAGACAGTGATGGTTCCGTGATGGGTTTAATTTCCCTTCTTGCCCTCTATTTAAACTTAAACCTCATGTCAGGACCCTGGGATGCATTATGGGGTCACTGTATCCCTTTGTTCCCCTTCCCAGTGTGGCCACACTGAATAAGTCTTTCTCTGCTTTTAATTGTGACTGTCTCTTTAATTGGCATATTGGAGGTGACAGCTGAGTCTGCTTGTGGGGATTGCCAGAGCCAGGCTTTTACCCTAACAATGCTGGTAATGGAATCATTTCTGATGACATCACCTGGAGCTTTCTGACAGAGGGTCTCCACACCACAGCTGTGCTGAGCCAGCAGGGCCAAGTAGATTAGCTCAGACCAGACTGAGATTCAGACTCCTGCACCTTGTGCAACCAAGAATTAGATTTGTAAATTTGTGTTACTTTTGAACATTGTTTTCTTTTTTGGTATTTTTGAGACAAGGTTTCTCTGTGTAGCCTTGCCTGTCCTGGAAGTCACTCTGCCTGTAACTCCAGCTCTAGAGGGATTCGGTATCCTCTTGGCTTCCAAGGTTATTGCATGCACAGACATACTCAGACAATACACATAATTGAAAATAAAATAAATATTTAAAATGATAAGACATAGCTGATAAGCATGTAATTCGCACACACCCTGGACCTTCATCTACTCTTAGGGAGAGAACACTCCCTTTGTGTTTCTCACTTTCCCCGAAAAGCAGACTCAGCCTAGTTCACTCACAGCCCTGCAGTTCATCTTCATTCAGCCTGTAGGGGAATGTGCTTTCATCTTCCTTCTCTTCAGCCTGCAGGTTGTCTGTGGGGAGAGAGCACAGACATTAAGCAGGCAACCAGGATCACACAGTGAGGGGGTACTGGGATTTCTCTCATAGTCTCAGCAGACCAAGAAGGCAGCAAATAGGCAGAACTGCCTTAGAGTCTCCCTGCAGAGACTCTCTAGAGCAGCTTTGCCCAGAACAAATACACTGGAAACCACAAAATAGCTACTTTTAGATTTTTTTTTCTGGTGTTCAGTTTTAAAAAGTAAGCAAGGTGAGCAAGGTATGGTGTCACTCATAAAGCTGAGGCAGAGGATGTCAAGTTTGGAGTCAGGCCACACTGCTTAGTAAGTTACAGGACAGACTGGGCTACACATAGTGAGAGCATCTCAAAAGAAAAGGGGAGGGGCTGAATAAAATTAAATTTAATGATACATTTTCTTTAGCTCAGTATTTAGCTCAACAACAACGTTATTTCAGAATGTAAAATAAAAAGGTATTGCCAAACACATATCTGTGGTACCGCATCTGTTGCCCATGATACTTTGTATCTGTTGCCCATGATACTTAGTATCTGTTGTCCACGATACTTTGTATCTGTTGCCCATGATACTTAGTATCATTTGAGCTCAGTAGAAAGAGCAGCATGGTCTGATTGTCAAAAAACACAGAAGGGTGCTACTTGGCAGATCACAGATATTGGCTTTGTAGAGGGGATCTGCCCTGCCCCTCTGCAACTTCCTTCCTACCTCAGGGACACTGTGACAGTGAGAACGTAGCAGCTCCCAGGGAGGGCAGGGTAGGATCTGCTTCGTGCCGCACTTGCTCTAGAACTTTCATAGAACTCCAAGCTGATAACAGCCCTAATTTGCCTCAATAAGTAAGAATTTATTTCCCGCAATTTGGAAGTCTATGAGAGGAAGAAATGTCTTTTGTTTTCAGGGCAGTTGTTAGAGCTCCTATCCCAGCTAATTTCTCTGTGGTGGCCAATATTACCAAAGGATAGTTATTTCACTTGGGATCCGAGTCAGTGATTCTCTATAGAAACTGAGAAGGTTCTTTATTGCTGAAAACATAGGGTGCTGGATTTGGCACTCAGGAAGTAGGTTGACTTTTGGGGGGGGTATCTTCTGTTTAGTCACACAGCTGCCCACAAACCCACCTCCTCTCTGGACTTTTGCTCTTTTTTTTTTTTTTTTTTTTTGCCCTACTGCTGATAACTTTGTGGCCAAGTCTCTTTACTGGAGTCTCTCCCCTTCCCCAGGGGTTCTGGTCCTTGTTTATCTGCTCCTACCCTTACCAGAGTCTCTACTCTCCCTTTCACTTCCTACCCCTAATTCCCCAGGCTCTCCAGGACCCACATTGTCTGTTCGTGATGCTCAACACAGGGTCTTGGGCTGTTTTCTGGGTTTGAATCTGATTCCATTTCCCTGATCCACTGATCTCCTAGGATGCCAAGACCTCAGCTGTGATCTGCTGTGATCATAGGTACATTTTCAAAATGGTCAACCTAGGCTCACAAAGACATTCCTTTGTTCTCCCTCCCTTTTTTCTGGACCCACTTGTTGTACCAAATGCTCATTCCACAATGGATGAAACTCAGTCCCATCTACTCAAGGAATTCCCCATTTGAATGTCTTGTTGATAATCTTAATTTCTTTATACATATTGACTCACTTTTTGCAATGCCATGTAGTCATAATACAAACTGATAATGATAGCCAATAATCTCAGAGTTTGATATATAATCCTTAAATAACTAGAAAATCTCATACAACTATGTGGGAAATGGTCTGGACTCCCTTACACTCTGCATACTCTGTATCCCTACTAATATCCTACTGGAAATGATGCAGTTATCTCAGATGACCCTAAATAGAGTTATCATGACAATGTCTTGCTTCATTCTATATTCAATAGACAGTAGGAAGAAAGCTGCCCTTAAGACAGTTAATTATAATTCAAGAAATTACCCAGATTTTGACAAAAACCCAATGCCATATGCAACTTGACTTGCAGAAGCATTTTTAAAAAACTATACATTTGCCTGTGTGTT
>NC_022028.1:54314949-54315610 GCF_000317375.1 Microtus ochrogaster | reverse complement strand
GCTGAGCCATCTCTCCAGCCCCAGAGCTGATCCTTATATACACCAACTTGGATTTTTATCTCTGAAACAGAAAAATGATATCCACATAATCATTTTATCCCCATTCTTATTCAAATAATGACAAAAAGCTAAAAACTGAAGGCATGATTCTAGGCTCCTCTGTGCCTTTCAAAGAGCCAGAGAGGCAAAGAAGACATGATGATGACAGGGTGATAAAGTCCTGGGTTGTGACACTCTGAAAGAGCTCAGCATTCAGCCTGGCAACTGAGGGCTCTTGTGAGTTCAGGCAGTCTTCAGAGTGATGGAGAGAACCATCAATCAGAGGCAGGTTAGTGCAGAAAGTAATAACCCATTCCTTACCTTTGAATTTTTCAGACTTTCTGTGATGGACTCATGTCTTCATTTTGCTTCATTGATATTTTTTGCCAAGTCCAGAGGAACTGGGGTTGGGTTGATGAATCGGAACTCCTCACTCCTGTGGATAAATGGACAAGCTAGATGGTGAGATCAGGAGACGGAGTCCAAGGAGGAAGGGTCTGTGAGATGAACACATGGGATGGAAGCAGAGAGAAGGGCACAGTCAGGACTAGTGAGCTGAGTGTAAGGACTAGAGATATGGGGCTAAGTGATGCCAGACATGGGGAGACACAAAAATAAGAGG
>NC_022028.1:54306541-54313793 GCF_000317375.1 Microtus ochrogaster | reverse complement strand
TTCTAATGGAGCTTTCTTCACCCCTGGTCTGTCGACGAGGTCTGAGCTGTTTCTTTCCAATCATGTCCTATTACAAAGCACTGCCACGAATAACCGTGGTTTTAGTTTTTCCTCTCCTCTCAGGGAAAGAGGAAACAGGATTCTGTGACCCATAGCCAAGCTTCCGGCCTACCAGCCAAGGCTCATCTGTAAGTAAAAGAATGGTGGGGAAGGGAGTGGAGCTGTGGGGGAAGAGAGCTCTAGGAGCTCATGGTGGTTTGGTGTCAACATCAAAGAGCTGGAAGGGGGAAGATGTCCCTGTGGAAGAAGCCTGGAAGACATAGGTGTGTTTGTTTGTAGTGGTGTCCTAAAAGACCTCCCACAGTTGATCCGTGTGGATCCCACTTTCCTCCGAAGGCCCCAGAGATTCTCCTAGGTACAGCTGTCCGTGAGAGGATGAATTCCAAAGGCGAGGACCAGGGGTGCCCCACAGCCATTCAGAGGCTTCACCTGCAGTTGGCCTTGCTGGTGAACCAACTCCAAAGCCACACTCATCACATATTGTCCTCTTCCAGCACTCTGTGACATTAGTGACCTGGTCTTGAGCTCCACTTCCCAGACCTGACAGCCAGAGGAGACACCAGGGAAGGGCAGCACGCAGCGCAAAAGGTGCAAGCGCTGGGGATCCCTGAGAACGTCTGTGGGGGCATGGTCACTGTCTGTAGATCCTGAGAGAGGATGGAGCGTGGCTGGGTGCAGCCTGCCTCCAGGGTCACAGGGGCAGTGGCAAATTGAAGAAGAGAAATGACTTCAGGTCAAGGCTCAAGTTTCCTGCTTTTCAGAGTCTCCCGATGCTTCCTACCAAATCCCAGGGAAGACCTGCCCCCATCCCTGTTTGAGGGCTTTGTTTCCTGAGGCCTGGTCTCCATTGGACCAGGCTGCCCTCAAACTTTCAACACAGCTAAGGATGACTTTGAATTCCTGTCTACTCACTGTTCTTTCTTTTAAAACATTTTATCTTTAATCCTACGTGTGTGTGTGAGTGTGTGTGTGTGTGTGTGTGTGTGTGTGTGTGTGTGTGAATGTCTGTGTGAGTACCTATGGAGGACAGAGGCATCAAAGTCCCTGGAGTTACAAGCAGTTGTGAGCCTTCTAAGGTGGGTGCTGGGATCTGACTTGAATTGAGTATGTGTTCCTAAGCTCTGAGTCATTGCTCTGGCACACACCACTATCTACACTATGTGCAGACAAGAGCTCCCCCTGGTGGTGGTGAGATAGTGGTTCTCATGTCACAGATGAGTCGAGGTTTATCAAATTTTTAAAGTGGATTCCCTCACACAAAGAATGATAGAAAGGGGTAGAATACACAAAGAGGATTTTCAGAACCTCATGCCACCACTCCAGCCTTCTGTTTGGGCTCAGTCATTGAATACGAGTTGATCACGGCTAGGAAAGTCTTTATCTGTCTCCTATAAAGGTCTGAGCAGTGGTACTTCTGTCTCTGCTGGGGGTTTAGAAGAGGGGGCTCATTCTAGCTCATGTGTGGTCTCATCTCAGTCTGTGCTGCACTGGTAATTCTCCATGGCTGGATGTGGGGGCTGGGAGACATGGCAGATGGGACAGTAGGGATGAGAGTGTGGCCAGGTTCATGGGGCTGTCTAAGAGGCATGAACCACAGGTTCATGGGGCCGTCTAAGAGGCATGAACCACAGGTTCATGGGGCCGTCTAAGAGGCATGAACCACAGGTTCATGGGGCCGTCTAAGAGGCATGAACCACAGGTTCATGGGGCCGTCTAAGAGGTATGTCTTACTCTTCTCTGGCTCCCAGGCCTGATTGAATTCTGACTTCAGAAAATAATCTCTTAAAGAGGAGAGGGAATGTAGTGAGAAACTGGAGTGACATAGTGGTGTGAACTTGCCTGCTCCACTGGGGACATCAGAGCCAAACTTATTTTTAAAAGAGCCCAGGGCAGGATGGAAGCAACAACCTGAGTAGTCATCACCAGACATGATGGAACACACCAGGAGGCTGAGATGGAGGAGGGACATGAGTTCAAGGCTAGCCCGGGCTACCTGAGTCCCTGTCTAAAATAATCAAAATGAGAGAGTTAGGCAGTTGCTTCCAAGCCTTGACAATCTGAGTTTGATCCTGGGGACCCACATGGTATGGAAGGAGAGAAAGAACTCTTGCAAATTGTCTCTGACCTCCCTGTATGTATATACAGACCAAACAGTTAAACTAATGTTATTTAATCTTTAAAAATACAAATAAGTAAAAAAAATACAAATAAGTAAATAAATAAGAAGCATTCTTCTGAAGCATGTTCCAAGGTCTTTGCCACCTTCACCCCTTATTTCTGGGGTCAGCATTATGGGCCTCTCTCAACTCCCTTGAATCAGACACCCACGCACCTAGTGTTACCCATGGGTTCCTTGCAGGCCGGCAGTGGCCTCCATTTCCAGGAACTTCTCCATGAGATGCCCTGCTTCTGCCGGAGAGCAATTCTGAAGGAGCATCTGTCCCAGAAAACAGACCCCAAAGTGATGCGGAATGGATGGGGTGTGGGTAGTAGGGGTCCAAGGTTTCTATGACCCATTGCCATTTGAGAGAGAAAAGGGGGAAGAGAGCCAATGCTCAGAAGGACTGATCAGTAGGTATCCACCAACACTGCTTTCACCTCCTGAACTCTAGACGCAGCAGAGTGGACAGAGGTGGGGTGCACCTGCAGGGCTAGGGATCTGCTGAAGCAGGGAGGGGCTGGCACATACTCAGGGAGAAGCAGTTTGGAAGGTGGGTGAGATGTCTTCCTCCACCCTATGTCTACGACTCCTTTCTGGCACCTGAAGTCTGTAAGATTCCAGTGCTATTTTCCTAGCTCCTCCTGACTTTGGTCTCTTCTTTCCCTGATCCTGCTCATTGCAGGCAGGTGAAACTGAGAGCCATCATTCCGTTCTGACTGAGAGGGTGTCCTGTACCTTAGGAAACTTTCCTGAGGTATTGTCTCCACCTTTCCCCACCAGGATAGTACTGTGGTTGAACAGAGCATTGCAGCCTGTGGACCTGGAGATCCCCTCTCCTCCCTGTAGGAAGACCAGTTCGCCAGGCAAGACTCCTACCTGAGGCGGGTAACTCAGGATTATCTTTCTCAGACAGGCATTCTAGGAATTGGTAAAAAATAAAAAGCTAAACAAATCAAAACCCCACAAAATATAGTCCTCATAACCAAAAGGTGCGAATTAAAAGCAAACACCTAGCGCCTATCAATATGATCAGACAGTGGCTCTAGGTGCGGAACACCCACCTCTCCTTGGTAAATATAGATTACTTTGATTTTCTGCACAACTGGTCGAGTGGGTTTCCTACTGGCCCACTAAGCTGGTCCCGGGAAACCCTCCACAGGGTGGGAGTCATGGAACTCAGTAAACTCCCCAACTCCCAGCAACTCCTCTTGCACAGAAACTCTGCAGGAGGCAGGGAAGCCCTGAATCCTGTCTAACTCCTTTGGAAGGCAGGAGGTAGTTTTTAGCTATTGGATAAATAAATGTGCTTGTCTGTATGGTTTATTAGTTGATTGATTGCCATGTTTGTTTTTAGTGAGGGTCTCACTATATAACTTTAGATGACTTAGGAACTGCCATGTAGACCTGACTGGCTTTGCTTTGTAGGGCTCCTCCTGCCTCTGCCTCCTGAATATTGAGATTACAGGCTTGCAGCATCACGCCCAGCTGGATACCTAAGTTCTGCTGCTATCTGATCAACCCACAGCCTGGGAGATAACCTTTTCTCACAGGAGTCCCAGGGGGCTCACTATGACCGGTTGACGGCAGCCTCTGCTTTGGGTCTCACTATGTAGCACTGACTGTCCCAGAACTTGTGTAGACCAGGCTAGCCTTGAACTCATAGCAATACACTGCCTCCAACGTTGGTGCTCCTCATCCTAACGTGCTGGGCACATTGCCCGCTAAACTGTAAAATTCCAGGGAGCAGCTTTTAGAAATTCTGAAGATGGGTGTGTGTGGTGCACACTTTTAATCCCTTCTCCTTTATCTCTTAACACTTGTTTAATAAGTGACTTTCATCCTACCCTGCAAGGTCAGAACCTGACAGGAAAACTACAGGCCTCCTTCACAGGGCCTCTGGTGAAGAACAGTTTTAAAAAATAACTTTAAAAACTACAACTGGGGCCGAAGGGATGACTCAGTGGTGAAGAATACACTGTTCTTACAGAGGAAGAGTTTGGTTCCCAGTCACCACCCCAACCCCCGCCTTCCATGCCAGTTTACCCACAGGTAACTCCAGCTGCAGAGAATCCAGTGACCTTCACACATGCAACACGTACACTCACACATATATATGCAAAACTAAAAATAAGAATAAGAACGCACTTTTTAAAAATACAACCATTATATTTAAAGATGCATGGCTCTTTGACGAAAACACACAGATGGTATTCAGCTGTTCTGTCTCGTGCTTTTAAAACTCGGTTAGCTTTGACTTGTTCAAGGCAGAAGCCAAACCAGTCTGCTGTTGCCTTTGCCTGGTGTCCCCATTAGTCTGTTTTAGCTTGTACTATTTCCCCCAGCAAGTTTTGTTTGTTTGTTTTGTTTTTCTTCAGGCAGGTCTCACTCTAAAGCCCCTGCTGGCCTAGAACTTGTTATATAGGCCAGCCTGGGCTTGAATTCACAGAGATCCTCTTGCCTCTGCCTGTGGAGCACTGGGAATAAAGTCCAGCTAATGGAGAAAACCAGTTCTCCCCACTTTGAATTTCTCAAGCTGGTGTTTTCAGATTGTATTTCCATGGTGTTGCTAATGTGATTCTGGAAGACCTAGATCCGAAGGAATTCAGATTTTTAAAAACTTATTTGTGGATGAAAAAGTAACAAAATATTGTATTCTTTTAAGGGAAAATGCAGCATAAGATTATATTAAATTTCTATTCAAAATAGGAGTTATTGCATGCTTATTTCTCTTCTTTTATGTTATGTTCAGAAGGAAAAAATAACCCTAAATTTTTAGGTTGAAAAATCTTGCTTCTGGGAGGCAGAGGCAGGTGGATCTCTGTGAGTTCGAGACCAGCCTGGTCTACAAGAGCTAGTTCCAGGATAGGCTCCAAAACCACAGAGAAACCCTGTCTCGAAAAACCAAAAAAAAAAAAGAAAAATCTTGCTTCTTAGTAATGCTGATAGCTAATTATTTGTTGATCACACGAGCACACAAATGTGCACCATTACTGACATGACTCAAATATTTTTAAAGTTAATTTTTGCTAGATTTGATTTTTGAGATGCGGTATCATTTTGCTGCCCAGTCTGATCTCCAACTTGTGAACTCAATCGTTTCTCCTGTCTCAGTCTATTTGAGTAGCTGAACTACAGGCTCCTATAGGCCAAGCTAAGCCATTTAAATTAACTGTCCTCAAGTATGTAAGCTGTCAGTTGCCCAGATAGGTTCATTTTTGTCTCCTTTGTCTGTTCATGAGGCAGCCCCCATTTTTGTCCAATTTAATTAATAAATTAATGGAGTCAGTGTCCCACTACTTAGCTCTGGCTGGCCAGGCACTCAGAGATTGCCAGGCTCTCTGTTAATCCCACTGATCAAGAATAAGACCACTACCACAGTTTAAAGCCAAATTTGAAGTAAGCTTTAATTAAATACTGGCCAGGTGGATGGATTCTGGCCAGATCCACACCCATGTTCCTGGGAAATGGCCCAGAATCAAGTATGGCAAGGGCTTAAGAAGGAAAACCTAATTCATTGCGTTTCCCAGCAGGTCCAATCAGGGACCAGCATGTATTCTGACTTATTTCCTGCCTACACACCTTACACCCACATGTGATCTGGTGAAGACAGGTCAAACAAATTTGTTTAAGGGAATAAAAAACGTGTGGCTTGTTATCTCCCATAAACAACAGCCTCCAGCATTTCAGGAACCACCGGAGGCATTTTTTTTTTTTATGTATTTCTAAGGCATAGCAATTACAACTTAAAATATAACTTTGGCTCTCACCTCTCCTGGAATCAATTTGGTTTTATAATAATTAAGGTTTTAAGGCACAGAAGAAAGGGCAGTCAGGATGTTCAAGGTAGCCCCTTGTACCTGTTTCTCAACAAGGTGTGGGCAGACCCTTTCTGATGGTGACTTCTCTTTCGGTCTGTTGATAAGGTTTGGCTGCTTCCAGTGGAGGACAGTTCACACAGTGCCCTGTGAACAAGTATGCCCTTAGACTTCACAGAGCTTAAAGCTTTATTCTCGGCTCGAGAATTTGGAGGAGAAGAAACTTTGGGCCTCTATCAGGTGCAACCCAGGCCAAGCTTTAACCTTGATACCATTCCAATGCTATGGATCGGAGGCAAAGGAAGAACTGAGGTAGTTGCAGTGGACAGCGGTAAGGGCTTGGGATGTTCTGGGAATCAGGGACAGGAAACCTGAATAATGGGAAGATATGCTCAAAGAGGCATGAAAGGAATCGCATCTTAAAAGATGACCTCCCTACGATCGTGATCCATGTAGACATCTACACTCCCTGGACAGACCCACGAATTCTCCTGGGGATCGGTGGCTCATTGAGCAGCTGGTGTCAGGAGCCAGAGATGCCAAGCTCCCAGAAACCATACAAAAGTTTCATCTGATGACCTAGCCCGGGAGTGAACTGGGAGATCTTACTCAATATGCTGACCCTGTTCACGCAGGAGACTAATTCTCAAGGGCCCAGGGAAAACACCTCCAGGACCCTGGGCCTGAGGAAATCGGGGGTGTTGGGGAAAGGGACAGGGGTCAGGGAAATGGGAAAAGGCCAGAGTACTGTGGAAAGGGTAGCTCTGCTCTAATGCTTCTCTCAGCAACGGGGCCTCTGACTCTGCGCTTGGATCTCTAGCGTTAGGTGAGTCTTCAGCAGGCAGAGGTATCTCAAGAAGCTATTTCGTCATGGAAGACAGCTGACAATAACTAGAATATACATGAAGTGTTTATGTGTTATGCATCTTTAAAAAAAAAACTAAGCCTCAGAAGCCCTCTTTGATTTCCCCATAACTCGAACTCTGAATAACCAATCCTTACTAGGGAAAGCATGAGAGAAGAAGGCTGGAATGGAAGGAACCAGCAATCCTAACTGTGGTCAAAATATATTTTTCAAAGTTCATAAAATGGGGGCTGGAAAGATGGCTCAGTGGTTAAGAGCATTGCCTGCTCTTCCAAAGGTCCTGAGTTCAATTCCCGGCAACCACATAGTGGCTCACAAATCCTTACTAGGGAAAGCATGAGAGAAGAAGGC
>NC_022028.1:54301859-54306375 GCF_000317375.1 Microtus ochrogaster | reverse complement strand
AAGTTCATAAAATGGTTTGGCCATGTGCACACAGCAAGGGCCATGCTAGGGCCTTGGGAAACTCTGGTACGTAGGCAAGTAACTTGGCTGTGGATGTGCTCACCAGGATTTATTGCATGTTTCTTCTTCAGGCTGAGCCCACTCTGCACCTCAGCTATGTCATTCTGAGAAATTAATAACTACTTTAGAATGTTCCCAAGGCCTTGGTGAGATCCAAAGTTCATAAATTCTCCTGCAATAAGGAAGTGTTTGAGTCCATAGTGTCACACTTTTGTGACATAGGTGTGTCCACTGTGGTGCTTATCACAAACCAGAGGGGCACATACCCTGGACTGGGCTCTCTTCTCGTCTCCAGTCTTATCACAAACCAGAGGGGCACATACCCTGGACTGGGCTCTCTTCTCGTCTCCAGTCTTATCACAAACCAGAGGGGCACATACCCTGGACTGGGCTCTCTTCTTCTCTCCAGTCTCTGCCCCCCCACTTCTCTTCTCTCTCATCTCTCCCTCTGTCTCTCTCCAGGACAATCAAACATTGGAGACAAGTGCTGAACCACTCAGTTCCACCTCAAGTTTTAGTTATTTAGTTTTATTTAGACTTTAATTTATTTAGACTTTAATTCAATAAGTTGCCCCAGCCAACCTTGAACTTCCGGTCCTGCTGCCTCAGCTTCTGGAGTATCTGTGATTCCCAACCCAGGCCTCCAGGACTGCCTGAATTCCTCCCTTTTTACGGTGTTCACAGTGTTCCATGAAGTTTTCTTTCCAGAAGTTTCCCAGGATTATTTGTCAGTTTAGTGAACCACTAATTGTCTCAATGCATTTCAAACTAACTGGGCTTTTGTTCTGTGGCTGTAACGCTTGAGATCTATTCTCAGATGTTCCCAAGAGACTGTGATCACAGCAACGCACCAAGCTCTCCTATAGCCTGTGATTAATGCCTCCTAGGTTCACCTTTCCCCTAGCCCCTCTTCATCACCCTCTCCTTCAGAGATCCCCTGCTTCTTCTTCCTCTTCCTCTTCGCCCTCCTCCCCTTCTTTTTTGAGACAGTCTCATGTAGCCCAGGCTGGCCAGAAACTTGTAGAAATCCCCCGGTCTTGATCTTCTGAGCGTTGGGATTATAGGCAAATACCACCATATTCTACATCATTTTCATTCATTCATTCATTGATTATTATTTCTATTTTCAGAGAGCCTCATGTATCTGAGGGTGTTCTTCAACACACTATGTAGACAAAGATGTTCTAGTCAGATGTAGCAGCCCGAAGCTTTAATTCTAGAATGTAGGAGGCAGGGTCAGGCAGATCTCTAAATTTTAGGCTAGCTTGGTCTATCTACAAAGCAAGTTCCAAGAGAGTAAGGCTACTTAGGAAGGCCCTATCTCAAAGTAAAAAACACAACAAAGAGCCTTGAACTTATGATCATATTGCTTCCAATTCCCTTCTAAGTGCTGAGAAAAAAAGTTTGAGACACCAGCCAGGTGATGGTGACACATGTCTTTAATCCCAGCACTCAGGAGGCAGATGCAGGAAGATCTCAAGATCTCCGTGAGTTCAAGGCCAGCCTGGTCTATAAAGTGAGTTCCAGGACAGGCTCCAAAGCTATACAGAAAAAAATTCCTGTCTTGAAAAACAAAACAAACAAAAGAAGAAGCAAGTGCTCTCTTCAAGGGCAGTGATTCCAGAACTGTGAGAGTAAATGGGTCCAACAGTCAATAGAGAGAATTCAACATTCTTAATGATCTAAAGTGCCAGTTATCAGCTTACATGTGATAGAGAAAACATCACTGGGATTCATTCAGGATTGTAACTCTAAATCTAAAAATCAGAAAGATGGGTCTGGGTGTAGTTCAGGTACTAGGGTTCATATCTAGCAAGCCCGAAGCCTTGGGTGCCCAGGCCTGTGACCAAGACACTTAGTGGGAGGAAAAAAGTTCAGAAGTTCAAGGTCAACCCCTGCTACATAAAGGGTTCAAGGCCAGGGTGGGCTACATGAGCCCTGGGGAGAATAAGCTAACAAACATGTCTATGTACAGTCTTTTTTCTGGAATGGGAAATGGAGACCGTGAGATGACCCATCCGTAAGACACTTGCACCAAGTCTATGAGCTAAGATCTATCCTGGGTCCCATAAGGAAGAAAGGGGAATTGACACTCAAAAGTCATCTTTTGACTTTCCAGGGAGACCATGACACGTGGGTGTGTGTATATATATACACACACACACACACTACAAAAATGTAAAATAAATTAAATTTTAACTGTGAAATGTAGTATGCTCT
This sequence comes from Microtus ochrogaster, assembly GCF_000317375.1. Lineage (NCBI taxonomy): Eukaryota > Metazoa > Chordata > Mammalia > Rodentia > Cricetidae > Microtus > Microtus ochrogaster. Next base: position 54,304,095 of record NC_022028.1, on the reverse strand, counting down.
ATGTGTGGTTCCACGCCCCCTCCCCCCCGAACAATCAATTTATTCCAGTAGTAACCTGCCTGAGTCTGGACAGTCAATGGAGGCCAAGGATGACTATGGATGTGGCCTAAGACAAAATTAAAAATTTAAATCAACATGAAGGGTGGTTTACAATTTTGTTTTTAATTTGAAGGCAGAGTTGTTGAGGGTGACTGCTGTAGGAAGTCTTACAGCTTGTGGTTACCCATCAACTGGGGCATGGCCTCTTAGATAATATATGCTGACGCAGAGCCTGCATCTGCCCCTTTCCTCCTTTTTGCTGGCTGCTCATTCGGATTGTTGGGTTGTTGGATTCAATCTCTGTCCACCATTCAAGCAGAGAATTCTGATTTGTGAGTTTACCCCTAAATAAGTGGCGATCTATTTCTCAATTCTGAGCTAGTGTGGGATTTCTTTTAAGTGCCTGTTCATCATTCATTACTTGGCACCCACATGGATTTAAACTCCACGCCTACCAAGTTGATGGCCTGGCTGTTCCACTGCCCAGATGGGCTTACTTTTGCCTAAGTGTTTTTTTGTAGAATCCCTGTCACAGCAGAGTTTGCTGCATGTGGCAACTTGGAAATTTCCCAAGCACATGTACACATGACCACTGTATTCCCTGGGGGTGATTCCTTGCTGTATGGCAACTTGTGCAGCTTCGGGTTTCTGTTCCCCACCCCTGGATTCTGGGTTTCTTGCTCCACGTATGGAATTGATTTAACTGCCTTTCATTTGTCAAGCAACACATATTTCTCAGAATTTAACCAGTACCAAGGCAGAAACTAAAGCAGCCCAGGACTGTCACCAGTTGCATTGCTTCCAGTCACAACTCTGCAACCACGCCATCTGCTGGACAATAAAGATTGCTGTTTACTGGATCACATCACAGGTAATATAGCAGACTTTGTTACCAATGCAACTTTTAGTACCTTTTCTGCTCATACTATGGATTGTCTTATACGAGGCTTATATGACTATGGGGATACCTCAATTTATTGGTTATTAGGTTTCAGTTTTCTTTTCCATATTCTATCATTAAGGAAGAATACGCCACTCTTAGGAACGATACAATCTTTACAGGCTAATAACGAACAGCTAGTTGACAAGATTAATATCATCGAAAATCAAAGGTTATCTGAAAAAGTTAATACTATGACAGACAAAATTGAACCATATCTCAGGGTACTAGGAAGTTATCTGAAAGAAATTCATTTGATTGAATTTGACAATCAAAAGTTTTCAAAATGTTATGATAAATTAACAGAAAAAAATGTATCTCCAGGATGGCAATCTGCACGATATTCAAGTAAAGTACGAGGAAGAGATGTTATCATTAAAGGAGAAAATTTAAACCTTGGAATCTCAGGTGCAGAATGAGGACGAGAGACTGGATGCCTCAATAAAATCACTAGAAATATCTACAGGCTAGGAGTTTCAGGCTTTACAAAAAGACAATAATAAAAAGACTTAAAATGATTGAGGAAATTATTGGAGCCAATGAGCAGAGAAAGAAGGCACAAGGACAGGATGCAACATCACCAGTAGCTGTCAGAGATGACTTACCCAGGGTTTTAGCTTTCTACCCCATAATCTACTCTGACTAAGCATCAAGTTCTAAAGGCTCAAAAGGATCTAAAGAAGGTAGATGAATCCCTATAGGAATGAATGATCTAAAAGAAATTAAGCCAGCTGTTGTAACTTATGGCTTTCATTCCACATTTGTTAAAGAGATGATTAAAGACTTGGACTTCTAATGTCAGGGCAACCCCTCATGACTTTTTTCAATTAGTTTCAGCAGTCTTGGACAATAGAGCTTTATTTATGTTTAGAATTTATTTCAGCAAGAAGTCCAAAAAATTGAAACAATGGGGAAAAGCAAAAGGCCTCAAGATTTCCCAAGATCAAATTCTTAGCAAAGGCCCTTATTCTGGACCCACAGGCCCAAGCTCTTTACAACAAAGAAATCTTGTCCCTATGCCTCAAAACAGCCTTAAATGCTTGGGACAGGATTCAAGAACTAGGAATGTAGTAATAGGAGCAGCGGGGCTGCTCCCCAGCACCCCGCTGCCCGCACGGCTAGCTTATGCCCGAAATAACAACACACAAACTGTATTCATTTAAACACTGCTTGGCTCTTTAGCTCCAGCCCTTTTCTCGGCTAACTCTCGCACCTGGACTAGCCCATTTCTAATCATCTGTGTGTAGCACCCCAAGG
>NC_022028.1:54281867-54298830 GCF_000317375.1 Microtus ochrogaster | reverse complement strand
CCCGAGAGGAGAGCTGTCGAGTCTGACCTCACTTCCTCTTCCTCCCAGCATTCTGCTCTGTTTACTCCTCCCATCTATGTTTTAACCTATCAGGGCAAGCAGCTTCTTTATTAAATCAACCAATGACCTTCCTCCATAGGAAAAATAATTAAATCATATACAGGGTTAGACAGGGACAGAGAGAACCCTTTACTGACCTTTTTACATAGATTAAGTAAGGCTGTACAACTAGGAATAACAGACCCAGATGCTAGACAAGAAATTTTTGAATTTTTGAAAATGCAAACTTAGAATGCAAAAAGATAACTGGGCCTTTAAAGGTTCGATCAGCACCTATGGAGGAATGGACTCTGCATACAATGAACATTGAGACATTTGACTATAATGCTGAATCTTAGGTAGGAAAAGCAATTTCCAAAGTAATGAGGAGACATCAAACTGCCAAATGTTTTAATTGTGGTAGAATATAGCATCTGAGAAGGGAATGTAGACAAAAAATTTCTGGGAATAATATCTCCTCTAGGAATGGCAAGAATAGGACACCTTGGCCTTCAAGTATATGTAGAAGGTGTGGCAAAGGCTGACATTGGACCAATGCATGCAGATCAACAACAGACAGGCATGGCAACCCGATACCATCAGGAAACTCCTTGAGGGGCCTATTCCAGGCCCCCAAGCCAAAAGTGGCTCACTCATTCTCAGAAACTGTGGAAGACATGTCACACCAGGAAATTAAAAAAAAAATCCAAAGCCTTCTGTAAAAGACCATACTGTTCTAAATGATGGCATAAACATGGAGGAGAAGTCAAAAATTCAAATAGGAAATAAGAAACGTATATTCTGGCAAACTTTTATAAATGATCAAAGATCAAAGCTAAGAGTGTGTATAAATGACATTGTGATTGTTGGCTTGATAGACACAGGTGTGGATGTGAGTATCATTACTCCAGAATCTTAGCATCCAAATTGCCTCTTCAAGAGGCAGGCGTTCAATTACTAGGAATTGGAACCATATCTCAGGTTAAACAAAGCACAAGATGTGTTGATTGTATTGGGCCAGAAGGTCAAAGAGGAAGCTGAGGCCATATGTAGCTAATATTGTGATAAATTTATGGTCATGACCTGCTACAGCAATGGAATACCCAGATTAACATTCCTGCAGTCCCAGGAACTCATAATTCTGGGAAGTATGTAATAAAGTACTATGAATAAAGTTCACCAACCATTCAGGCCATACAAGAACATAAAGCAACTAGAAAACCTTTAGAGGTACCAACAGCCCTACCTTTAAAATGGTTAACTGAAAAGCAGTGGCCTCTAGCTGAAGATAAGTTGCAGGCTTTAGAACAACTGGTACGAGAGGAACTAGATGCTCACCATATTGAAGAATCAACCAGCCTTTGAAATTCTCCTGTATTTGTTGTAAAAAAAAACCAAAAAAACAAAACACAAGTCTGGTAAATGGAGAATAGTGACTGATCTAAGAGCTGTCAATAAGGTTATTCAACCTATGGGCCCTCTAAAATCTGGAATTCTTCTGCCCTCCCTATTACCAAAAGGATGGCCTCTTATAGTTATTGATTTGAAAGATTGTTTCTTTACTATACCTTTACAAAAAAAGATAGAGAAAAATTTGCCTTCATGATGCCTACTTATAATAATTCCCAGCCTACTAGGAGATATCAATGGACTGTCCTCCCACATGCAAAGCTCAATAGCCCCACCTTGTATCAATACTTTGTAAATCAGCCATTGGAAATAATATGTAAGTAATTTTCTAAGTCTATAATGTACCATTACATGGATGACATTTTGCTATCTGATTCAAACATGGATACTTTAGAAAGAATGTTTAAAGAAGAATTTTTTTGCCAAAATGGGGATTACAAATTGCTCCTGAAAAAAAATACAGAGAGGAAATTCTGTCAATTACCTAGGTTATAAAATAGGTTTGCAGAAAATTAGAACACAAAAGGCACAAATTAGGAGGGACCTGTTGTGGACTCTTAATGACTTTCAAAGATTGTTAGGACACATTTCCAGTCTATAACTGGCTGTTGGGATAACACCTGATCTTATAATTCATTTAAACAAAAACATAAATGGTGATAAAGATTTGAATAGTCTCAGAGAATTAATAGCTGAAGCAGAAAAGTAATTGACAATTGTTGAGGAAAAATTACAGGAAGCACATGTGGATAGGGTGAATCCAAATCTTAATTGTATTCTAGTCTTATTGTCCTCCAGAATTTCTCCTACAGGAATTTTAGTGCAGAGGGATGATATTATCTTAGAATGGATCTTTTTACCACATTAACCAAGTAAAAAGTAAAAACTTATGTGGAAAAGGTCTCTGAATTAATTATAAAAGGTAAATTGAGACTTCATAAATTAGCAGGTATAGACCAACCAGAAATTATAGTGTCTTTCACTACTGATGAAATAAAAAAGTTATGGGAAGACAATGAGCCATGGCAAAGAGTTTGTGCTAATTTTTTGGGAGAAATTAATAGCAACTATCCCATAAGTGACAAACTTACCCTTATAAAGAGAACTTCTTGGCTTTTTTCCATGAATTGTACATGATGCCCCAATAACTGAAGCCTATACATTTTATATTGATGCAAATAAATTAGGGAGGGTGGGTTTCAAATCAGAAGAATTAAGTAAGGTGAAACAAAGCCCTTATAATTCTGTCCAGAAAGCAGAATTATATGCTATTCTCATGGTGCTAAGGCATTTTAAAGAACCTCTCAATATAGTTACTGATTCATAATATATAGAAAGAGTTATCTTGCATATTGAAACTGCTGAATTTATACCAGATGATACAGAATTTACTTCATTATTTATCCAGGTGCAAGACATAATCAGGAATAGGTTTTGTCCTATATACATATTACATATCCGATCTCATATGGGTTTGCCAGGTCCTCTAGCACAAGCTAGTGCAGAAATTGATCAATTATTAATTGGAAGTGTGTTGCAGGCCTAAGAATTTCATTTAAAAAATCATGTCAATAGCAAAGGTTTAAAGAAAGAGTTTTCTATTACATGACAACAAGCTAAGGAGAATATAAAGAGATACTCTTTCTATAACCAAACACCGCTACCTGCAGGGAGTAACCCAAAGGGTACTCAAAGAAATGAGAGCTGGCAGATGGATGTGTTCCACTTTGCAGAATTTAGAAAATTAAAATATGTACACCATGCCATTGACACTTATTCAGGCTTTCAGTGGGCAACTGCTTTAAGCTCAGAAAAGGCTGATTCAGTAATCACACATTTATTAGAAGTTATGGCCATCATGGGTATACATGCACAAATAAAGACAGATAATGGTCCAGTGTATGTCTCTAGGAAAAATGAAACATTTTTTGCATATTATAATATTAAGCATGTTGCAGGTATACCACACAATCCTACAGGTCGAGTAGTTATAGAAAGATCAAATTGAACTATAAAGGATATGTTAAACAAACAAAAAGGGATAGAAAATGCTGCTGTGGGAAGGTGTATAGCTAGCAACTACCCGCCTACTGGGGCATTGCCTCATAGACTATTTATCTGGATGTGGAAGGGCGTCTGGCCCCTTCCTCTCTGCTTCCTCCAGGCCCTGTTTCCTGTTTGGTTTGCTTTGGATCTGATCTTCATCCATCGTTCAAGCAGAGAATCCTGACTTTGTAAGTTTTACCTTTTATTAAACGTTGGTCTATTTCTTAAATCTTAGCTAGTGTGGGATTCCTTTTTTTTTTTTATAAGTATCCAATCTCTCTCCCTTCAAAATGCTCCCAGAAATAGATTACATAATGCTTTATTAACCTTGAATTTTCTTAATGCTAATGAGAAAGAGACAACAGCAGCAGAAAGACATTGGATAATAGAAAAGTCTTCTGAATTAAATCAACCAGTTTATTTCAAGGATGTACTGACTTCACAATGGAAGCCAGGAGATGTTCTGCATTGGGGAAGGGGTTTTTCTCTTGTTTCCACAGGAAAAGAAAAATTATGGATACCATCAAAATTAATAAAGATTCAGTTTGAAGAGGAGAAACCTCTTGAAAAGGATAAATGACAACTCATCCATAATGGTGATAATCATACAGGTGTTAAGGAAATTATGTAGGATGGGGACAGGGTTCTGATCTTGTCCTTGCAGGAAAATACTCATCTTCAAAAATTCAAGAGACCCTGAATGTTTGAATAATGACAGATGGAAAAATAACTACCCAATAAGGATCATCAAGAAAATCAAATATGATTCATTTGCACAAATGCTAAAAAAATGCATACACACACATATGGTATATAGAGCTGGTTTTGGAGTTGGACAATGGCTCTGTCCTTCTTTAAATACAAGCATGTTGTTAAAAGAAAAACCCAGAGTTTCTGTCTCATGTCAGGAGCCGTGATATGTGACAGAAAGAAAAAAGTATTTAGCAAAAATTTTACTTTTCTTCATATCTATTTTTGTCTTTATCATACCTTTCATTGAATATATATGTCTGTATATGTCTATATCAATAATGCTTAAGTTTTCCACAATGAACAGTGAATTTTCCTGTAGTAATCTTTGAAGATTCCAGGAAGAAGATGGGGCCCCACAACAAGTCCACCTGGTGGATATGATGTCATGATGCTGATAGCTCTACTACAAGACCTGTTTTGGGTACCAGCTGCTCAGGATGATTCCAATTTAGTTAGCTGAAATGGTGCACATTTTTACAATGTTCTGGACCGACCTCCACCAAATACTCAGAGACTATTTGCAATTATACCAGACATGGATCTTGGAACTTAACCATCATTTTACTTTTACAGGATCCCATAGAATGAACATCACCCACATGACAGCTGAAAGTAATTTTAGAAGACAACATCCCCTCTCCCAACAAAGTTTGTCCTGAGGGTTAGGAAGATCATTTAGGGGTTGATTATAATTGGTATAGGGTTGGGGAAGGAATTTTATGGGCTCAGGGATCTTTTGGAAAAAAGGGGGTGAAATTGGATGGGATAATAGATTGGCATGAGCACTAATAATAATAGTGAATAATAGAGTGAATACTTCTGAGTTATTATTTATAGGCAATTACATTGGTATAGATTCTTGTATATTGATACAAAGTTAAATTATATAGAATATTGTATGCATGCATGCTTCTACCTCTGCTTAAAACAAGTTTTTATATATTGATATAAATTTATTATATTTCAATGTACATTTCTACCTCTGATCAAGATATTTATACATCATTTACATTTGGAGGTCATTGTCCTCATTTATTGCACAGTTGTTTATTGTCTTAATCTTTAAGTTGTTTAGGTATTAAGAATTATAGATCAATAGTCATCTATGTTTGTCATACTTATAGTTAGACTTGATTCTGCATGTAGCCTCTGGTTCTCAGACTTCAGGAAAGGGTGAGAGTTGGGTGCTCAAGTTTAGAGTCATAGGAGCTGCAGGTAATGAAGTAGAGAAAGGGGCAGGCAGGGTGCTGGACGGCGTTGGACTTGCATCTCAAGCAGGGAGTGACCAGATATTTTCTACTTAACTGTTGATAAAGTTTGGCCATTTTCAATTATGTCATTTTATGAAGTGCAGTGATGAAAACCATTGTGGTTAATATTTGAGAGTCCACTGTCTTCTTTACTCAGGGAAAGAAGTATGTGTAAAGTGTGTAGGGTGTGTGGGTAGTGTAGTGTGTGTAGTGTGTATGTAGAGTGTGTAAGGTGTGCAGGGTGTGTGGGGTGTGTAGGGTATATAGTATGTGGTGGGAGTGTAGGGTGTATAGTGTGTGTAGGGTGTATAGTGGGTGGGGTGTGTAGGGTGGGTGGGGTGTGTAGGGTGTTTAGGGTGTGTGGGGTGTGTAGTATGTGTATGTAGGTTTAGGGTGTGCAGTGTGTGTAGGGTGTTTAGGGTGTGTGGAGTGTGTATGGGGTATGTAGTGTGCCTGAGAAGGGCCAAGCTTCATTCCTGCCACTTGCATTCAATCATGAGGAATGAGTGGGGAAGAGACTAAGGGACCCACAGGAGAGCAGCCCTAGGGGCTCAGGGTGATAGAGCTGCAGGTAGGGAAAAGCCCAAAAAGGGGGAAGACCTGTTTGTCAAATGAAGCTTGGAAGGTGTAGATGTGTTTGTTAGTGATGGCATCATAGAAGATGATAGCTCCATGGTCATAATCCACATAGACGCCCACTTTCGTAAGACAGATTGGGAGATTCTTCTGGATACTGCAGTTGGTGATTGGCTGACATCCAGAGGACGAGATCCGCAATGCCCACAAGCAGCATGGCTCAGAGTTCTGAATCTGGGACCCCTGAGGCAACTCGGCGACCACGCCCACTATGCCAAGCATACCTGGGGGTCCCTGGATTTCCACCTCCCACACCACACAGCCTGAGGAGAGGCCTGGGGAGCCCCTCACACAGTGGAAAGGATAGAGTTGTCGAGGTTTTGCCTGAGTATTAGATTTTCCATCGATGACATACAAGCTTGCTTTCTTTAGATCCTGAGAAAAGGTGAGGTTTGGGTCAGCTGAGGCCATGTCCAGGGTCATAGGTACTGTGGAAAGATAAAGAAGAGTGAAGAGGGATAGTTGCAAAGCAAGTCCTCCAGCATCCTGCTTTTGAGCTTCTCATGATGTAGCTAGAGGGAGAATTTCCCCTTTAAATTAAGAATCCATGTCCTCAGAGAAGACTTCTGCCTGTTTTTTTTGTTTTCTGAGAAGGGGGTCTCATATAACCCAAGCAGGACTGAAATTTCCTGTGTAGCTAAGGACGATCTTGAACTTCTCATCTTTTAAACTGCACCTGCTGGAATTATAGATGTGGGATACCATGCCCATGCTCCCTACACCCCTCTCTCCAGGACCTCTCCCCACTTTCCATCCCCAGGCCTCAAATTTAGCCCCTGATTTTAAGAGGTTCTGTTCTGTGGGTGCAGAGGGAAGCTCCCCCAGTCCACGTGGTAGTAGAATCATTTCGTACAGAGGCCTTGAATCAAGGTCATAAAACCCTGGACAATTTGGATCTTCTAACAATGAAGATATGTCTTCTCCATTTCCACATTTCCTGGTTCTCATATGACAAACAATTGGGGCTACTATGAGAGGTCAAGGTTCAGCTTGATTTTCTAAAGCTGGGATCACCACTAGTCTGACTTTCTAAAACTGAGTTCCTGGGGCCAGGAGGTGACTCAGCTGACAAGGCATGAGTCCCAAGCCTGACACCTGATTTCAATCCAGAAACCCATATAGTGTCAGACTGACTTCCCCACTCATCCTTTGACTCCCACACATAGGAACATGTGTGCATGCGTGAGTGCACATGATAGAATGGAATCCCTCAAACACAGGAGGACTGAAGAAGACCTCAGAGACCCTTGATGTGTCCCACCCTTGTATTAGGGCTCAGACACTGAATGGCAGTTTATCAAAGCTACAGAGTCTTTATCTGTCCTATTCAAAGACTAGAGCACCAGTGGTCCCAGCTCTGCTAAGGTTTAGAAAGTGGGAACATTTTAGCCCCTCATTTGGTGTTGAATTTCAGCCTTTGCTGCAATGATAGTTTTCCTCTGCTGTGTGCAGGGCTTGGGGAGAGATGATGGATGTGGAAGTGTGCATTAAAGCAAGTGGTCAGGGTCACTGGGGTAGGCTAGGGGCATGACCCAAGCAGATCTTACCCATTTCTGATCTCCAGACCTGGCTAAGTTGCATTACTGGGGGCCAGGGGTGTGGGGATGAAAACCATAGAGAAAGACAGTGGTAGGAACTTCTAAGGTCTACCGGAGGCATCAGAGTCAAAGCAATTGGAGAAGAGCAGCATTGGGTGAGAATAACCACCACGGGGGCTTGTCTTCTGTTTTTTTGGAGGTACTCGTTGCCAGGCATGGTAGTGCATATACCTCTAATTCCAGCACTTGGGAAGCTGAGACAGATCTACCATGAGTTCAAAGGCAGTCTGGGCTACATGAGATTCTGTCTCAAAAGCAAGCAAACAAAGAAAGGACTGAGGAGGTGGTTTGGCTGTGCAGGCATGAGGACATGAGTTGTGATCCCCAGCATCTAAAGATAAAATCTGGGTGTGGCCCTTGCACACCTGTAACCCTGGGGCTGAGTAGCAGGGATGGCTGGATGGGAATGGGCCTCGATAGCAAGACAGCCCACACTATCTAGTGAGCTTGAGGTTCAGTGAGAGATCTTGTCCATGAAACTAAGGAAGAGTGTAAAAGAAGATGCCTAAGTCTAGCCTCCATGAGTACACATACACATATGCACACACGCACTTACCACATAACCACACACATGCACAATACAGCACACACATACACAGCACACGAGCACACACACACAAACTACACACACGCACAAACATACCACACACACCACACACACACCACAAACATCACACATGTGCATGCATACCTGCATACCACACACACACCACACACATGTGTACACATGCACAAACACACATCACACATGCACATGCGCGCACATGCACACAATCCAGCCAGAGGGAGAGAAGAAAGAAAGAACTAATAAAAGACAAGGGAGATGGCTTGGCAGGTGCAGATACAGATGTTCCCTAAGCCCAAAACTCATAAAATTTTCATGTAAGGGGAGAACACTCTTCACAAAATATCCTCTCATCTCCATGGTGCGTAAGTATAAACATAAATTTTAATCAAGAAAATAAAAATTTTAAAGAGAAAATGCAAAGGGTTTGGGGGGAGCGAGAAGGAAAGAGCAACATCCAGGGGTGTGCAGCCCACAACTCTGATGTCAGTGTGCACAGAGCCCAGCTCACAGCCAGCTCCTCCTCCAGGAACATAGGGAAAGGGGCCCAGTTTTGCTCCAGAGCAGTGCTGAAGAGGGTGCTGTCCCAGAAAGAGGGTCTCGAAGTGAAAAGGGATGGAATAGGGCTGAGCATTAGGTCCTGCTGAGCTGCAGAGGCACTAGGAGGGTCATAGACCAAACAGCAAGGTGCACCTGCACATTAGGGGTTTCCTGTTGGGGGCTAGGTCTTTCACAGGGAAAGTTTAGCTTGGGAAGCAGAAGAGGAAGATGCCTGGCCCTCACTCTAAGTCCACCCATCTCGGGCCCCTGAAGTCTGTACAATTACACAGTCCTTCTCCATCCCTCCTGTGGGAAGCCTTACTTGTCTTTCCAATCTTTTTTTGTTCCTGTATTTCTCAGGGGAGCTTGGAGCGATCAGGGTGTTCTACATGTTAGGTAGCTCTTCCCAGGGTATGGTCTATAACTTTCCTCTGCTGTATCAGAGCTGTGAATGAACAGAACACTTTGACCCACACACCTAGAGGTCCCTTGCTTCCCTACAGAAAGACCTGTGTGCCAAGCAGGAATCCTACCTGAGCTGAGCAACTCTGAGTTATTCTTCTGTAACAGGAGCCCTAAGATTTGAGAGAGAAAACAAATTTTAGGTTAATAACAAGTGGTTATAAATTAAAAGTCATATTGGGGATGAGCAACTGATCCTGGCTTTTATCCTGACTATCCTCAAAGCTGAACCAATCAGATGACATCATTACAGGTCTTGTCCCTGTGGGTCTCAACTCATCAGCTTTGCTGGGCTAACTAGGGCTGTTGGTCAGCACAAGCTACTGAGCCTTGTGCAATGAAGAAATACACCTATAAATTTCCATTTATAATGAACACTTTTAATTAGTTGGGGTGTCACTATGATTACCTAAAAGTACAATAATAAAATAATTCTATAAGCTTGTTCTTCTTTGGTGTTCACACACACACTGGACCTTTCATCCTCAATCTCCCATTGAGAAGACATTTTTATTCTTCACTTTCTCCAAACACCAGGTTATGTACACACTTACAGTTCTTCATGTCCTTTATATCCAGGCTGTTCAGGATTGTGCTTTTATCTTCCTTCCCTTCGGTTGTCAAGTTGACTGTGAGGAGAGAGTGAAGGAGATGGAGGGTCAACAGAGGTTAAGCAGGCAACAGGGACCATATCGTGAGGCACTGATTGCTGATGTAGGAAGATGTGGTACTGGGATTTCTCTCGTAGTCTCAGTGGACCAAGAAGGCAGCAAACAGGAAGAGCTGCCCTTGGATCTCCCTGATGTGGCTCTTCAGTACAGCCCAGTCCAGAACAGAAATATTGGAGCCACAAGCATAAACCACTGGATTTGGAATTTTCTAGATGTTATTTTGAAACCCTAAAAGACCAGGGCATGCTGACACTCAGGAAGCTGACACAGGATGATGACAACTTTTAGTCCGCAGTACATAGTGAGTTCTAGTGTCTCAAAAGGAAAGGAAAAGGGAGCTGGAAAGAGGCCTCAGTGGTTAACAGCACCAGGGAAACCAGTTCAGTTCTCAGCATCCACTGAAACTCCAGTCCCAGGGCACTGGCACCATCTTCTGACATCCATGGACACCAGGCATATATATAATTCATGCACTCAAAACACCCATACAAATAAAATAAATAAAACATTTTTAAAAGAAGTAAATGAAATGAATTTAAATAATATGTTTTCTTTAGCTCAGAATGTTAAAACATACTGTCATGTCCAATAAAGGTTGAGTGCTATCTGGGCACAGTGCTTTGTGTTCTAGACCCAGTTACTCAGAAGATCACTGTGGTCTTCCATAAGAGACTACCCTGGACAATATTTCTGTTTGCTTTTGTTTTCATTTCTATATTTTATGCTCCATTTTAATATTATGTCTTTTAGAGACAATGTGTATTCTTTGGGCACACTATGTGTGAATGCTGTGTTTTGGTGCCCAGGGATGGGTACATGTGATAAGCAACAACCAAATTGGTAACATACTTCTAGTCCCATGTTCACCACCAAGTAAACAAGGAAAATTTCTGAGCTAAGAGGTGCTTTGACTCTGGGGATGTAGCTCAGATTGCAGAGTGCTTGTCAAGCAAGCATGAAGTCCCGCATTCTATCCTCAGCATTAAACCTAATGAAACACAGCATGAGAAATTTCTGCATAATGGTTCTATGAAGGTACTCAGCATTCAGCCTGGGTTCTGAAAGGCTCAGGGGCTGGCACCAGAGGTGTCAGGCAGTATCTAGGTTGATGAAGAGAATCCTGAGGCAGGTAAGCAAAGGAAGTGGCAGACACATCTTACCTGTTAATTTCTTCAGGCTTTCTATGAGGGACTCGTGTCTTGCTTTTGCTTCACTGACTTTTTTCTCCAGGTTAGGAACTGGGGTTGGGTTGTGAAACTGAAATTCTTTATCCCTGTGAAGATATGTTGATCTGAGTGGTAAGTTTCGGGATAGAGAGTGGGCAGGAAGGACCTGGGAGCTCGTTCCTGGGGAGGAGGCAGAGTGATAAATACAGTCTAGAGCCAGGGAACTGAGTGTCAGGGGCTGTTGACAGAGGTTTCTGTCCTGCCTGGTCACACAGCCTTTCAGTCCCAAAGAAACACACAGAGGTCTACATAAATCATAAACTGCTTGACCTATTAGCTTCAGGCTTCTTATCAACTCTTATAACTTACATTAACCCATAATTCTTGTCTCTGTTAACCATGTGGTTTGGCACCTTTTATCAGTGAGGCATTCTCATCTTGCTTCATTTGTTTCTGGGTGATGACTGCAGAGGTCCCTTTCCTCTTCCCAGAATTCTCCTGTTCTGGTCACCTCACCTCAACTTCCTGCCTGGCTGCCCTGCCTATACATCCTAACTGGCTACTGGCCAATCAGCATATTATTAAACTAGTACAACAGATAAAACTTTGTAGGATATAAGACCATTGTCCCCCTTCAGGGAGGCCAGGACAGGCATGCAGGGATGAATGAGATCAGACCCAAGAAAATATGAAAATGAAGATGAGAGATGGATCAGAGAAGAGAGGATGGACAGGAAGTAGGAGGTAGAGTAGGAAACCCAGGGTTCACCCCATTGACCAAGAGGAATGTGGGAGAGGAATGAAGCTGGGAAAGAAAATACTGATCTTCTGTGTGATTATTTCAGGAGTCTGAGCAGCCAGGAACAAACAAATGGCCTCAATACAACAAACTGGTGCTCAAGCTTGTGCCAGTTTAATCTGCATAAAACCTAAGAAAGTAAAAAGTAATTTTAGACACAAAAGAACAGAGTTAATCATGGCTTCTTGGTAGCCAGCATTTTGCTAATGGCATGCTGCATCTCCTTTAAGAGAGGTCTTTCTGATTCAGCAGTAGCATAAAAACAAAACCTGTGCAGTTTTCAAATGGTGGCTTTTTGGGCCATGCTGCCAGTACGAACTCTAGCTCTTTCAGGAGGCTCAGCCTTTAAATGGGTTTTTTGGGCAGTGTGCTACAAGTTACTTGGTGACAGCATGGGCCAACCAATTACCAGAGTTGAGATGGTGAGTGTGGCTCCCACCTAGCAGTCTCAGAGGCAGTAAAGAACTTCCACCATGTTGGACTGAGCAAGCAAGCAGGCAGAGCCTTGTTTGTCCTAAGCAATGCTACCACTTAGGTTCTTAAGAAGCACTTAGCATTTTAAGAAGTCATCCTATTCAGAAAAGGATTACAAATATGCAAAAAGGACATATTCAGACATAAAAGACCTGTAAATGAGACACAGTGTATTTTTAAAATGTACATAGGCTTGGGAGAGAGAAGACAAAGTGTATAGAGAGTTATAAAAGGAAGTAAATGGTTTATAAAAAACAAAAGTCTTTAAAGAGATGGAGTATAGACTGTCACAGAATAAAGGAATAAAGATAATAAAATAAATATTAAAAAGTTATAGAGTAAAAAATTAAGCCACATAAAGATGAAATATTCACATAGAGTCTGGATTATGTATATTATTGTGTTTTCTTTGAAATTTTTGGCTGTGAAGGAGCTAAGTACAGAGACACATTTCATTGTATGGACTGCTAAGTTAAGCCAACATAAAGGTGTCTTGACTTCAGAATTTGGGTCTAAGGATTTGTAGCTTTGGAAAAGAGGTTCTACTTTTGTATCCACAGAGGATGAGAACCTGTGGATTGTTTCCAGACAAATGTGGTTTGATAGACCACCCAAAAGTTTTCCATGAAACCCCCCCTCAAAAAATACTTTTCCAACAAAAAGCAGGAAGCTGATGGAAATAACTCTGCCAAAAATTCCCAAATATTGTTTATAAATGTTTCTTTACACTTAAAGGGGGATATGCTATAGAGATTTTCATTGGTATTGATCTTGGATTATTTATATAATTTTAAGGACAACTTTGTTATATGTATTTTTTTTTTTTATTTTCGAGACAGGGTTTCTCCATAGCTTTTGGTTCCTATCCTGGAACAAGCTTTGGGTGACTGTCTAGGCAGTAAGATGTCTCTCTCAATTCTAGAGTTCTGGGACTTGCTTACCATGCACTTCCTGTTTACTTAGGTAATATTACATCATTATGGAGTCTTTGATGGAGTTGAAGAATAGATAGTTATAGTTTTCCCTAGTTATGATAAAAGACGAAGTAACCATAAATATTGTAACTATAATTCTTGCTTGATACTTCTTTTGTTATATGTAATTTTACTATGTTAAAGTTAAAACTTTCCTTTTAATTTAAACAGAAAGGGAGAGGTGATGTGGGAATCCCATCTGTATGCTGTGAATACCATTGGTGAATAAAGAAACTGCCTTGGCCTGTTGATAGGGCATGGTAGAACTAGGTGGGGAAAACTAAACTGAATGCTAGGATAAAGGGGACAAAGTCAAAGAGAAACCATGGAGCTGGCACCAGAGACAGTCATGTTGGAACCTTCCTGGTAGGCCACAACCCTCATGGTAAAATATAAAATACTGGAAATGGGTTACTACTAGATGTAAGAGCTAGCGAGCAATACACTTAAGTGATTGGCCAAGCAGTGATTTAAATAATATAGTTTCTGTGTGATTATTTTGGGAGTCTAGGCATGAGGGAAAACAAACAAGCGGCTTCCTACAACAGATCAAACCCATGAAAATATTGAAATAAGATGAGAGATTGATCAGAGGAGAGTTGAGGGACAGGGAGTAGGGAGGTAGAGTAGGAAACTCAGGGTTCACCCCCATTGACCAAGAGGAATGTGGGAGGGGAGTACATCTGGGGATTAATAGGTTGCTCTAAAGCTGGGTGTTGGTGACAAGAGCTGTGCCCAGCAGACCACATGCTACTGTGGCCAGCTTGGTCTTCCCCTCCTGCAGCCTAAGAGTTTATAGACAAGTTATTGGAGGATGTGAACATATTTGGTTACATGTTGAATGCTGTATGTGTGAGTGAACCAGAAAGCACAGTGCACTTGGGATGTCTATCATACCTGCCCAAGATGTCATTGATGCCCTGGAAGAGAAAGAGAGAACAATGTCAGAGCTTGCCTGAGTCATAGGCACCAAGAAAAGGTTCAGACTCAGCTGGAGGCAGAGTGAGAACACCCCAGTTTCCCACCCTGTCTTTCCTCTCTCTGATTTCTGTCTCTGCTATCTCTGTCTCTGTCTGTCTGTCTGTCTGTCTGTCTGTCTCTTCCTGCTCTTTTTTATCCCCCCCATTCCATTCTGAACTGCTACCCCCAAAAGTCCTGATATAGTTGGGATGATGTTTAAACCTCAGGAAAAAAAGAGTGAGGAGAGAAGAGTGACCTTTGGGAGATGGGTGTTGCCTCTGATATAGAACCAGGGAGCTCAACTTCGCAGTGTTAGGGACAAAGGTGGAGTGCCTCTCCATGGTTCTTTAAAGAAAAAAAAAACATAAACAAAAACAGAAACCAGGTGTGTTAGTCCTGGCACTTGGGTGTCCTATTATTCCTCCCTCTTGGTTTTGTTTTTTTGTTTTTATCAGAGACAGTTTAATGTATCTCAGGCTAGGCTCGAATTCCCTGTGTAGCCAAGAACAGTCTTGAACTACCGAATCTTCTGTGTCTGACTCCTGAGCACTGAGAGGGCAGGAATGCACTAACACCTCAGTCCTCCCCACCAATTAATTTTTACTATTTTAAATCTAAATTTAAAAATTAAAGTATCGTAAGTACAACTTTATCGATTTAGTAGAACTAACTACATTTTACCTCAGCAATTGATGATTAAGTATCCAAACAGAGATGTGTAAAATAAGAATTCAAAGACTCAGAACTAAAAAAACCCATGAATATGGAATAGCTCATAAATATGTCTAAAGAGGCTGAAATCATTACATTTGGAGTATTGGATTAAATAAATTGTTTAAAGTGTTTTTTATTAATATTACTTTTATCTGAATTTTTTTTCCTCCTTGGCCTGGAATTTCATTTGTGAACATGTTGACTGTGAACTCACTTCTGCCACCCAAGTGCTGGGATTAAAGGTGTACCACTATGCCTTATTTTTTGTCTTTTTAATGTAGCTACTAGAAATGTAGCTTGAAATATAGTTCTTTTCATTGCATTTTATTTTTAAGATTTATTAATTTTTAAGAATAATCTAAAAAATATTTTATTAATTTAAATATATGAATATATTATGTATGAGTGCTCAGTCTGCTTATATGCCTACATGCCAGAGGAAGGCATCAGATATCAATATAGATGGCTGTGAGTCGCCATGTGGTTGCTGGAAATTGAACTCAGTATCTCTGAAAGAGCATACAGTGCTATTAACCAATGAGCCATCTCTCCAGCTTTATTTTTATTATTTTTAATTTTATTATTTTTATTATTATGTTGTCTGTGTGTGGGCGTGTAAATAAGAATGTAGGTACTCTACAAGACCAGAGTGATCAGATCTGATGGATCTGGAGTTACAGAAGGAGGTCAGAGGAGAACCTCTGAGAATTGGCCTTGTTCTTCCACCGAGTGGGTCTTGTGTGGCAAGCGCCTTTGCACAATGAGTCTGAGAGATGCTTTAAAGAAGCACATGTGTCCTACATTACAATTCTAAACTGTGAGCTGTGTGTAGGGGCCCATGAAAGGAGATAGGGAGATCAGTAATTCAGTGTTACCCTTGGTCACATGACCTTTGTCCTAACACTGCCAGGCTGCCTGGGCTGTATGAGATTCTGCCCCAAAGAACACGATTAAATGCTCTAGAAGTTTTTTTGGCTATATTTCTTTTTCTTTTCATCTTTTCTTTTGGTGTGTGTGCGTGTGTGTGTGTGTGTGTGTGTGTGTGTGTGTGTGTGTCCAGGCTGTCCTTGAACTCTAGTGGTCCAGGGAAGCCTCCTACCTCGGGAGTGCTAAACTTACAGAGGTGAGACACCATGCCCAGCTGTTTGAGATAGTGTCTTGATCTTTGTTCATGTTAGCCTTGGACTAGCAACAACCCTCCTGCCTCAGTGTCCTGAGTTACGAGAGGAGTTTTGGTTAGGTCAGTGGTTCTCAGCCTTCCTAATGCTGCTAACCTTTAACACAGCTCCTCATGTTGTGGTGACCTCCAACCATAAAACTGTTTCCACTGCTACATCATAACTGTAAATTTGCTACTCTTATGAATTGGGATGTAAGTATCTGATATTTTCTGGTGGCCTTAGGTGGCCCCTGTGAAAGGGTCAGCAGATCCTCCCAGAGGGATCGAGACTCACAGGTTGAGAGCTGCTGGGTTAGGTGAAGCAGGGTAGTAATTGGTAGATTAGTTCAGAAAGGCAATAGAAAGTAATAAAGAAACCACACCTCATACATGAGACTTATTAGGAGGAAGGGGATGGTGAGCACCGGGCCTTGGGGTGGAAGAACATAGAGAGGAACAGTACATTATGTTGGAGACAATACAAATGGAGCCTCGTGGAGAGCAACAGGCTTCCCTTTGAAACCTGGACAGGAAGGACCTTTATCAAAAGTGACAGCTTCAAGTAAGAAAGGTAAGGGTCACGGATTCTACGATGGGGTCCAAAGACGCCTCAGGCAAAATCCCCAAAGAAAGGAAAGTATCTGACATTTATGTCCTTTCAGGGAATGGTAAGAGTTTCTCAAAATTTCATTTTAGGAGACAACATGGAGGAGTGAGATATTAGGAGCTGTTTGGCCATGGTATAAT
>NC_022028.1:54257136-54258146 GCF_000317375.1 Microtus ochrogaster | reverse complement strand
GAAGTTATTTTGTCACATGGTATATATGCATGTTTCTACCTTGGTTTAGGATGTTTTGCATATTGATACAACTTTTGGGTATATTTTCATATTGCATTATATATTACTCCTACTTCTGATCAAGATACTTACAGATTGTTTATATTTTGAGGTCATTGCCCTCATTTGTTACACATTTGCTTACAGATTATTTAATATTCTCTTGTAGGTCAATAGTTGTTCATGTTTGTTATACATACAGTTAGATCAATTAGGTAGGTTCTTTAGATACATTGAGATTGTATTCTGTCTAGATAGGTTTTCTTCAACCACTTCAAAGATCTGTTGAACATGGCGTTTAAATAATTTAGGGTTCTGTTGACATGAGACATAATTGCTTCTGACAGCACCAATCTATTCCCAAAAGAATGTTGAGCACCGGAAGCACCCCACTTGGAGCTTGTTTTCTTCTTGGCAAAACTGGCCTTTGGGCAAGGAACTGACAATGCCTCAACCACTGACAAGTTACATAGTATCTGGAAATGGATAAGCAGGACTGTCAAATCTTGAAGACAGGGTAAAACAGGTTTGAAAAATCTTCTGCCCCTGAAAATGGTCTGTCAGGTATACTAGGCCTTAGCCAAGGTTGGTTGCTTAAACATTGCAAAATGAGACTTTGGGTGATTGCTCAGGTAGCTAATTGTCTCTGTCATATATTGCTCACTTTGGAAGCTACTTCATTGTACTTCCTGACTGCTCGAGAATATTAGCTCCCTTCTCAGGCCTTCGATGTGGTTGAAGATTAGATAGTTGTAGTTACTGTACTCTTATGATCTAGCCAAGCCATTTCCTATACAAGACTTAGACTCCATAGGATAGGACATTTATTAAAACATTTAGCATATGTTACTTGCTTAATATTGTTTTTCTGGTTGTAATTCTAATTATACTTGATATCTGTTCCTAGTGTAAATAGATTTGTATTGGGTTTGGAGCTCTTTTATTTAAACTAAAAGGGGAGGTGCTATGAG
>NC_022028.1:54255878-54256811 GCF_000317375.1 Microtus ochrogaster | reverse complement strand
ATGACTCAAAATTGCCTGGAACCCAAGTTACAGAGAATCTGGTATGCTCTCTGGCCTCTGTGGGCAGTAAGCACAAAGTGAGCATATATTTATATAGACAATAAATAAAGTGAAAGAGAGAGAGAGAATATGAATGAGAACAGGGCAGTGGCAGCAGCTCCCAATCCTTAATCATGTCCTATCCTGGGAGGCAGCGCCACCTACTGTCCACATAGAAACCTACTGTCTGCTAAAACATTCAACTGAAGGAGCCACTCCACGGGTTCAGTATAGGCACTTTCAGTAGTTCAGTCTAGAATAATTTAGAAGGCACACTGAACTTGAATTGATGAGATGATATTAAGATTCCATATATATGAAATTGGTGAGGAGATCAGAACAGGAATCAGGTGGGGTTAGAACTCAGAGGGGTTCACGGCCCTGTGTGGGGTCAACTACAAGAATGAGAGTGAGTTCTGAACCTGGGTCTGCCTTGGAAGTTCACTTCACTGCAGCAGGAGGAGTGTGATGTGGTCCTTAGGAGAATCAAATCCCCTAGCCACAGTTTCCCTGTATCGGAAAAGGAATTAGGAAATGGAAATTCTTTTCATTGTTGTTGTTTTATTTTATTTTTTAAAACTGTCTTTTTTCATTTTACATGCCAAATCCTTTCCGCACTACCTCCCTTCCTTTTTCTTCCTCCACCTTCCCTCCACACACCCCCTTCCACACCCCCCCCAAGAGATTAAATTTTCCCACCAGGAGTCAACAAAGTCTAGCACATTGCTTTGAGGCAGATCCATGGCCGTGCCCAGAATATCTAGGCTGAGCAAGATATCCCTCCAGAGAGAATGAGTTCCAAAAGGCCAGAACAAGCAGTAGGGATAAATCCTGGTGCCACTGCCAGTGACCCCACAGTCTGTCCCAGTCACACAACTGTCACCCACATTCAGA
>NC_022028.1:54253869-54255721 GCF_000317375.1 Microtus ochrogaster | reverse complement strand
ATCTGCTTCCATCTGTTGCTGGATGAAGGTTCTATGGTGACATTTAAGACAGTCATCAATCTGACTACAGGGCTAGGCCAGGTCAGGCACCCTCTCCACTATTGCTTAGTGGAGATCATCCTTGTTGTTTCCTGGTAATTTCTCTAGTGCTAGGTTTCTTGCTAGCCCCATAATGTCCCCCTCAATCAAGATATTTCTTTCCTTGTTCCCCTCTCTGTCCTTTCCCCCATCTCTACCACCCTGAGGAAACAAAAATTCTTTATTTAAATTGATTTTTATTGAGCTCTACATTTTTCTCTTCTCCCCTCCCTGCCTCTTCCCTCCCCTTCAGCCTTCTTCCAAGGTCCCCATGCTCCCAATTTACTCAGGAGATCTTGTCTTTTTCTACTTTCCATGTAGATTAGATCCGTGTTTGTCTCTCTTAGTGTCTCATTGTTGTGTAGGTTCTCTGGGATTGTGATTTGTAGGCTGGTTTTCTTTGCTTTATGTTTAAAACTCACTTATGAGTGAGTACATGTCTCAAGCAGAAAGTGGCCAGATATTTTCCAATGGGCTGTTGATGAAGTGTGACCACTTCCAATCCTGTCCTTTTATGAAGGGAAGCGATGAAAAGCCTTGTGGTTAGTATCTGGAGAGTCTACTGTCTTCTTTATTCATGGAAAGAAGCATGTGTATGGTGTGTAGGTTGTGTGGTGTGTGTAGTGTGTGGGGGTTGTGTAGGGTGTGAGGGGAGTACGATGTGTAGTGTATGTGGGGTATATAGGGTATGTAGGGTGTGTAGTGTGTGTAGGGTGTGTAGGGTATGTAGAGTGTGCAGGTTCTGTGGGGTGTGTAGTCTGTGTAGGGTGTATAGAGTCTGTGGGTATGTAGTGCGTGTGTAGGGTGTGTAGAGAGTGTAGGCTGTGTAGGGTGTGTAGTGTGTGTAAGGTGTGTAATGTGTGTGGAGTGTGTAGGGTGTGTTGTTTGTGGGGTGTGTAGTGTGTGTAGTGTGTTTAGGGTGCATGGGGTGTGTAGGGTGTATACAGTGTATGGGGTGTGTAGTGTAAGGTGTGTAGTGTGTGTTGGGTGTGTAGTGTGTGTAAGGTGTGTAGTGTGTGTGTGGAGTGTGTAGGGTGTGTTGGTTATGTGGGGTGTGCAGTGAACCTGAGCAGGGCCAAGCTTCATTCCTGCCACTTGCATCTCATTCAGTCATGAGGAATGAGTGGGGAAGAGACTGAGGGACCCACTGGGCAGCAAGCAGCCTTAGAGGCTCAGGGTGATAGAGCTGCGGGCATTTAGGAGCCCAAAAAGGGGGAAGACCTGTCTGTCAAATGAAGCTTGGAAGGTGTAGATGTGTTTGTTAGTGATGGCATCATAGAAGACAACATCTCCACGGTCATAATCCACATAGACGCCCACTTTCCTAAAACAGATTGGGAGATTCTTCTGGATACTGCAGTTGGTGATTGCCTGACATCCAGAGGACGAGATCCGCAATGCCCACAAGCAGCATGACTCAGAGTTCTGAATCTGGGACCCCCGAGGCAACTCGGCGACCACGCCCACTATGCCAACCCTATCTGGGGGTCCCTGGATTTCCACCTCCCACAACACACGGCCTGAGGAGAGGCCTGGGGAGCCCCTCACACAGTGGAAAGGATAGAATTGTCGAGGTTTTGCCTGCGTATTCGATGTGCCGTCAACGACATACAAGCTTGCTTTCTTTAGATCCTGAGAAAAGGTAAGGTTTGGGTCAGCTGAAGTGGAGTCCAGGGTCATAGGTTCTGTGGGAAGATAAAGAAGAGTGAAGAGGGATAGTTTCAGGCCAAGTCCTCCAGCACCCTGCTTTTGAGCTTCTCATGATGTAGCTAGC
>NC_022028.1:54250627-54253449 GCF_000317375.1 Microtus ochrogaster | reverse complement strand
CAAACAATTGGGGCTACTATGAGAGGTCAAGGTTCAGCTTGATTTTCTAAAGCTGGGATCACCACTAGTCTGACTTTCTAAAACTGAGTTCCTGGGGCCAGGGGTTGACTCAGCTGACAAGGCATGAGTCCCAAGCCTGACACCTGATTTCAATCCAGAAACCCACATGGTGGCAGACTGACTTCCCCAATCATCCTTTGACTCCCACACATAGGCACGTGTGTGCATGCGTGAGTGCACATGATAGCATGGAATCCCTCAAACACAGGAGGACTGGAAGAAGTGGATATCCAGAGACCCTTGATCTGTCTCCACCCTCGTATTAGGGCTCAGACACTGAATGGCAGTTTATCAAAGCTACAGAGTCTTTATCCGTCCTATTCAAAGGCTAGAGCATCAGTGGTCCCAGCTCTACTAAGGTTTAGAAAGTGGGAACATTTTAGCCCCTCATTTGATGTTGCATCTCAGCCTTTGCTACAATGCTAGTTCTCCTCTGCTGTGTGTGGGTTTGGGGAGATGGTGGATGTGGAAGTGAGCATTAGAACAACTGGTCAGGGTCACTGGGGTAGGCTAGGGAGATGATCCAAGCAGGTCTTACCCATTTCTGATCCTCAGACATGACCTAATTGTATTACTTAGGGACAGGGGGGTGGGGACTATGACCATAGAGGAAGACAGTGGTAGCAACTTCTATGGTATACCAGGGGCATCAGAGTCAAAGCAATTAGGGGAAGAGCAGCATTGGGTGAGAATAACCACCACGGGGGCTTGTATTCTGTTTTGTTAGAGGTTCTCATTGTCCCAAATGGTGGTGCATATACCTCTAATTCCAGCACTTGGAAAGCTGACACAGGAGAACTATCATGAACTCAAAGTCAGTCTGGGCTACATGAGATTCTGTCTCAAAAGCAAGCAAGCAAACAAATAAAGGACTGCGGAGGTGCTTTGGCTGTGCAGGCATGAGTCGTGATCCCCAGCATCTAAAGATAAAATCTGGGTGTGGCCCTGGCACACCTGTAATCCTGGTGCTGAGTAGCAGGGATGGCTGGATAGCAAGACACCCCAAGCTATAGTGAACTTGAGTTCAGTGAGAGATTTTGTCCATGAAACTAAGGAAGAGTGTGAAAGAAGACGCCTAAGTCTAGCCTCCATGAGTACACACACACTCACAGACACACACAGACACACACATATACACACATAGGCACCACACACACATACACATCACACATACCACAGACCACACACACACCACACGCACACAAACATACACACACCACACCACACACAGGCACACACACACAATACACACCACGCACACATGCATGCACATATGCACATACACACCACACATACACACCACACTATACCACACACATATACACCACACAAAACACACACATGAATGCAAACACATACCACACACACCACACAAGATACATATATGCATACACCACACACACCACACCACATACACATATACACTACACACATGCACACTCACAAACACACACATGCACACACACATACACACACATGCACACAGACACACACTGCACACACAGACACCACACACCACAGATACACCATACACACACACACCACACACATGCACACACACCACACACATGCACACACGCACACATGCTCGCACACCAGCCAGACGGAGAGAAGAAATAACTAATAAAAGACCGGTGAGATGGCTTGGCAGGTACAGATACAGATGCTTTCTGCGTAAGCCCAAAACTCACGTGAAAAACTCACATAAGGAGAGAACGGTCTTCACAAAATATCCTCTCACCTCTGTTGTGCATAAGTATGCACACACAATAATAACCAAGAAAAGAAATATTTTAAAGGGAAAATCTAAAGGGGGTGGGGGAGCAAGAAGGAAAGAGGAACACCCACAACTCTGATGTCAGTGTGCACAGAGCCCAGCTCACAGCCAGCTCCTCCTCTAGGAACACAGGGAAAGGGGCCCAGTTTTCCTGCAGAGCAGTGCTGAAGAGGGTGCTGTCCCAGAAAGGGGGTCTCGAAGTGAAAGGGGATGGAATAGGGCTGAGCATTAGGTACTGCTGAGCTGCAGAGGCACTAGGAGGGTCATAGACCAAGCAACAGGGTACACCTGCACATTAGGGGTCCCCTGTTGGTGTCTAGGCCTTTCCATGGAAGGTATAGCTTGGGAAGCAGAAGAGGAAGATGCCTGGCCCTCACTCTAAGTCCACCCATCTCTGGCCCCTGAAGTCTGTACAATTACACAGCCCTTCTCCATCCCTCCTGTGGGAAGCCTTACTCGTCTTTCCTATCTTTTTTTGTTCCTGTATTTCTCAGGGGAGCTGGGAGCAATCAGGGTGTTCTGCATGTTAGGTAGCTCTTCCCAGAGTCTGGTCTATAACTTTCCACTGCTGTATCAGAGCCATGAATGAACAGAACACTTTGACCTACACACCTAGAGGTCCCTTGCTTCCCTACAGAAAGACCTGTGTGCCAAGCAGGAATCCTACCTGAGCTGAGCAACTCTGAGTTATTCTTCTGTAACAGGCGCCCTACGATTTGAGAGAGAAAACAAATTTACGTTAATAACAAGTGGTTATAAATTAAAAGTCATATTGGGGATGAGCAACTGATCCTGGCTTTTATCCTGACTACCCTCAAAGCTGAACCAATCAGATGACATCATTACGGGCATTGTCCCAGTGGGTCTCAACTCCTCAGCTTTGCTGGGCTAACCAGGCCTGTTTGGTCAGCTCCAGCTACCGACTGAGCTGCCTCCACCTGAGCCTTGTGCAATGAAGGAATAAATCTATAAATTTCCATTCATT
>NC_022028.1:54248466-54250252 GCF_000317375.1 Microtus ochrogaster | reverse complement strand
GTGGTACTGGGATTTCTCTCGTAGTCTCAGTGGACCAAGAAGGCAGCAAACAGGGAGAGCTGCCCTAGGGTCTCCCTGAAGTGCCTCTCCAGTACAGCCAGTCCAGAACAGAAGTATTGGAGCCACAAGCATAAGCCACTGGATTTGGGCTTTTCTAGATGCTATTTTGAAACCCTAAGAGACCAGGGCATGCTGACACTCAAGAAGCTGACACAGGAGGATGACAACTTTTAGTCCACAGTACATAGTGAGTTTCAGTCTCTCAAAAGGAAAGGAAAAGGGAGCTAGAAAGAGGCCTCAGTGGTTAACAGCACCAGGGAATCCAGTCAGATCTCAGCATCCACTGAAGCTCCAGTCCCAGGGCACTGGCACCCTCTTCTGACCTCCATGGACCCCAGGCATATACACAATTCATGCACACAAAACACCCATACAAATAAAAAAATAAAACTTTTTCAAAGGAAATGAATACAATGAATTTAAATAATATGTTTTCTTTAGCTCAGAATGTTAAAATATACTGCCATTTCAGCATGTCCAATAAAGATTGAGTGCTACCTGGGCTCAGCGCTGGGTGCTGGAGACCCAGCTACTCAGAAGATCACTGTGGTCTTCCATAAGAGACTACCCTGGACAATGTTCCTGTTTGCTTTTGTTTTCACTGCTATATTTTATGCTCTATTTCAATATTAAGTCTTTCAGAGTCAATGTGTATTATTTACTTACACTATGTGTGAATGCTGTGTTTTGGTGCCCAGGAGTGGGTACATGTGATAAGCGACAACCAAATTGGGAACATACTTCTAGTCCCATGTTCACCATCTAGTAAACATGGAAATTTTTTGAGCTCAGAGGTGTTTTGACTCTGGGGATGTAGCTCAGATTGCAGAGTGTTTGTCAAGCAAGACCAACGTTCCATCCTTAGCACTAAACCTGATACAAGGCAGCATGAGGAATTTTTGCATAATGGTTCTTTGAAGGTGCTCAGCTTTCAGCCTGGGTTCTGAAAGGCTCAGGGGCTGACACTAGAGATGTCAGGAAGTATCTGGGGTGATGGACTGAATCCCAACCAGGTAAGCACAGGAAGTGGCAATCATATCTTACCTGTTAATTTCTTCAGGCTTTCTATGATGGACTCGTGTCTTGCTTTTGCTTCACTGATTTTTTTCTCCAGGTTCATAGGAACTGGGATTGGGTTGTGAAACTGGAATTCTTTACCCCTGTGAAGATATGTTGATCTGAGTGGTAAGTTCAGGGATAGAGTGTGGGCAGGAAGGACCTGGGAGATGGTTCCTGGAGTGGAGGCAGAGTGATAAATACAGTCTAGAGCCAGGGAGCTGAGTGTCTGGGGGTGTTGACAGAGGTTTCTGTCCTGCCTGGTCCTGTAGCCTTTCAGTTCCAAAGAAATACACAGAGGTGTACATTAATCATAAACTGGTTGGCCTATTAGCTCAGGCTTCTTATCAACTCCTATAAATTACATTAACCCATAATTCTTGTCTGTGTTAGCTACATGGCTTGGTACCTTTTATCAGAGAGACATTGTCATCTTCTTCCTCTGTGTCTGGGTGACAACTGCAGAGTGTGCCTTTCATCTTCCCAGAATTCTCCTGTTCTGGTTGTCCTGACTCCACTTTCTGCGTGGTTGCCCAGCCTCTACTTCCTGCCTGGCTACTGGCCATCAGCATTTTATTAAACTACTACAACTGATCAAACTTTGCAGGATATAAGACCATTGTCCCACAGCAATGGGGTTCAGTACAGGAATGCAGGGCTGAATGGGATC
>NC_022028.1:54246130-54247033 GCF_000317375.1 Microtus ochrogaster | reverse complement strand
TCAGTAATTCACTGTTACCCTTGGTCACATGACCTTTTCCTAACACTGCCAGGCTGCCTGGGCTCCATGAGATCCTGCCTCAAAGAACAAGATCAAAAAGCCCTAGATTTTTTTGTGGCTCTCTTTCTTTTCCTTCCTTTTTTTCTTTCATGTGTGTGTAGTGTGTGTGTGTGTGTGTGTATGTGTGCGCGCGAGCGCGCACGCGTGTCCAGGCTGGCCTTGAACTCTAGTGGTCCAGGGAAGCCTCTTACTCTGGAGTCCTAGAATTTACAGAGGTGAGAAACCACGCCCAGCTGTTTGAGATAGTGTCTTGATCTTTGATCCTGTTAGCCTTGGACTAGCAACAAATCTCTTGCCTCAGTGTCCTGAGTTATGAGAGGAGCTTTGGTTAGCTCAGTGGTTCTCAACCTGCCTAATGCTGTGGACCTTTAATACAGCTCCTCTTGTTGTGGTGACCTCCAACCACAAAATTATTTCCGTTGCTACATCATAACTGTAAATTTGCTACTCTTATGAATTGGAATGAAAGTGTTCCATATTTTCTGGTGGTCTTCGGTGGCCCCTGTGAAAGGGTCGATGGATCCCCCAGAGGGATCGAGACTCACAGGTTGACAGCTGCTGGGTTAGGTGAGGCAGGGCGGCAGTTGGTGGATTAGTTCAGGAAGGCAATAAAAAGTAATAAAGAAACCACACCTCATACATGAGGGTTATTAGAAGAAAGGGCATGGTGGGTGAGCACTGGGCCTTGGGGTGGAACAGCATTAGAGAGGAACGGTACAGTAAGTCAGAGACAATACAAATGGACCCTTTTTGGGGAGCAACAGGCATCGATCGCTTTAAAACCTGACAGGAGCCTCAGGCAAATCCCCAGAGAAAGAAGAGTATCTGACTTTTATGTCCTTT
>NC_022028.1:54243871-54244905 GCF_000317375.1 Microtus ochrogaster | reverse complement strand
CTCACATGGTTGCTCACAACCATCCTCATTCCAGTTCCAGGGATCCAGTGCCCTCTCTGATCTCCATGATCTCCATGGGTACCAGACATGCACCTGGTATACATACATACATGGAAGCAAGGCATTCATTCACATAAAATTAAATCTAAAAATAAGTAGATATAAGATCATTCAAAGTCAGTTGGGAAGAACATAAACAAATGAAGAAAGAGAGAAAAGATAGAGATAGAGATAGAGATAGAGAGAGAGAGAGAGAGAGAGAGAGAGAGAGAGAGAGAGAGAGAGGGAACTCTTCTCAGTTTAGCTGCCTTCATACTGAATTTCCCATGGATGGACCTGGAGAGATGATGCAGGGGTTAAGAATGCTTACAGCTCTTCAGAGGACCTGAATTCAGTTCCCAGCACCTATGAAGAGCAGCTCACAAATATCTGTATTTCCAGTTCTTCTGGTTTCTGCTAGGATATACACACACATGACTTTCACTCAAACAGACACATACACATAGATAAAAGTAATGCAGAAACCTTTAAACAAAAAGTAAAATCAAAATTAGGTGGAGACATTTGGTGGTGTCATAGTCTCTTATCTTTTCTTACTGTACAATCAGTCTCTAGTAAAAAGGGCTTGTGTGAGCCAGTGTGTGTGTATGTGTTTCTGTGCATAGTGTGTCTGTGTGTGTGCGCATAGTCCTTACAAGGCCTGCTGTGGGTGGAGGAGCAGAAGCCCTCCTGGTTCACTGGAGCAGCACCCAGGCAGGTATGTCCGTACAGCTCAGGAGCAAGGCTCAGGCACCACACCCTCTGTTCTGCCCTGGTCATCTTGTCAGCAGGATTTTGTTCCAGCCTGGTGTATAAGGAGTGCTCAGACATTTCCTCAACAGAGATGCTTAACTTTCTCAGAAGTGTTTGGAGTGAATATTTCTTACCCTGAACACCTGGATTGCTCCTTCACCTTCCTTTTTCTCTTTAATTATTTCCTTGTCCTTTTGCCCCAAATGCTGGACCTGTGTCTCAATCTGCACCTGTGGGGAGAG
>NC_022028.1:54208290-54216203 GCF_000317375.1 Microtus ochrogaster | reverse complement strand
CAGCTTTTCATCAACACCATTTAAGTGTTTTATGGCAGGGCCTCTTAAAAGAGCTGCATGGTTTTACAGCTAAAGCTGAGTCAGGAAGCCTCTCTTAAATGAAACGCATTTGCCTCTAGCAAACAGAGTCCACCTGAGAAAATGCTGCTATCAATAAGCTTGCTTAACTCTACTCTTTTTTGTCTAGAAATACTTTCTAAGCTCTCTAATGCTTTATGTGGATGTAGTTGTCCACGTGGGTGCCATTTGTTGACTGAGTATTCTGTCCTGTTCAGTTGCTGCAACAAAGTGTTCAAGGCCAGGATAGGCTACATGAGCCTTAGGGAGAATAAGCAAACAAACATGTCTATGTATAGTCTTCTTTCTGGAATGGGAAATGGAGACAGTCAGACGATTCATCCAGAAGACACTTGCACCAAGTCTATGAGCTAAGATCTCTCCTGGATTCCATAAGGAAGAAAGGGGAATTGACACTCAAAAGTCATCTTTTAACCTTCTGGTAAGACATGACACATGGATACACACACACACACACACACACACACACACACACACACACACCAGAAATGTAAAATAAATTAAAATTTTAAATGTGAAATGTAGTATGTTCTATGAGTGTTTCCACTACACCCCCTTGACAATCAATCTATTCCAGTAGTAACCTGCCTGAGTCTGGAGGGTCAATGGAGGCCAAGGATAGCTATGGATGTGGCATAACACAAATTAGAAATTTAAATCAACATGAAGAGTGGTTTACAATTTTACTTTTAAGTTGAAGGCAGAGTTGTTGAGGGTGACAATGTTGCTTTGAATTGTCAAAAGGTTACAGCCCTGATTGAAGACTGTCCTGTCTACAAACTGGCACAGGCCTGGCTGATTCTGCATGTAGCCTCTGGTTCTCAGACATCAGGAAAGGGCCAGAGCTGGGTGCTCAAGTTCAGAGTCATAGGAGCTGCAGGGAGTGAAGTAGAGAGAGCGGCAGGCAGGGTGCTGGCAGCGTCTTGGACTTGCATCTCAAGCAGGGAGTGGCCAGATATTTTCCAATGGGCTGTTGCTGAAGTTTGGCCACTTCCAATTGTGTCCTTTTATGAAGTTCAGCAACGAAAAACCTAGTGGTTAGTATTTGGAGATTCCACTGTCTACTTTGCTCAGGGAAAGAAGTGTGTGTAGAGTGTGTAAGAGGTGTGATGTATGTAGGGTATTGTGGTGTGTAGGTTGTGTAGTATGTGTGTAGGGTGTATAGTGTGTGTAGTGTCTGTAGGATGTGTAGTGTGTAGGGTGTTTGGGATATGTAGTGTTTGTAGGGTGTGTAAAGTGTATAGAGTGTGTGGTGGGTGTAGTGTCTGTAGGATGTGTGGGATATGTAGGGTTTGTAGAATTGCAATGTGTGTTGAGTGTAGGTGTATAGTGTGTAGGTTTGTAGTGTGTGGGGTGTGTAATGTGTGAAAGGTGTGTAGTGTATGTGGAGTGTATAGGTTGTGTTAGGTATATGGGATGTGTAGTGTGCCCAAGCAGGGCCAAGCTTCATTCCTGCACTTGTATCTCATTCCGTCATGATGGATGGGTGGGGAAGAGACTGAGGGACCCACAAGGCAACATCCCTAGAGACCCAGGATGATAGAGCTGCGGGCAGTTTCAAGCCCAAAATAAGGGAATACCGGTCTGTCAAAGAAAGTTTGGAAGGTGTACACATGTTTGTTAG
Source organism: Microtus ochrogaster (assembly GCF_000317375.1). Classification (NCBI taxonomy): domain Eukaryota; kingdom Metazoa; phylum Chordata; class Mammalia; order Rodentia; family Cricetidae; genus Microtus; species Microtus ochrogaster. The sequence continues at coordinate 54,214,501 of NC_022028.1, read as the reverse complement.
TGGTGGCATCATAGAAGACGATATCTCCACGGTCATAATCCACATAGACGCCCACTTTCCTAAGACAGGTTGAGAGATTTTCCTGGTTACTGCAGTTGGTGATTGCCTGACAGTCAGAGGACGAGATCCGCAATGCCCACAAGCAGCATGGGTCAGAGTTCTGAATCTGGGACCCCCGAGGCAACTCAGCGACCACGCCCACTATGCCAACCCTATCTTGGGGTCCCTGGATTTCCACCTCCCACACCCCACAGCCTGAGGAGAGGCCTGGGGAGCCCCTCACACAGTGGAAAGAATAGAGTTGTCGAGGTTTTGCCTCAGTATTCTTTGTGTTGTCAACGAGGTACAAGCTTGCTTTCTTTAGATCCTCAGAAAAGGTGAGGTTTGGGTCAGCTGAGGTGGAGTCCAGGGTCATAGGTTCTGTGGGAAGATAAAAGTGAAGAAGGAAAGTTTCAGGCCAAGTCCTCCAGCACCCTGCTTTTTGAGCTTCTCATGATGTAGTTAGAGGGAGAATTTCTCCTTCAAATTCCAGTCTATATCCTCAGAGAAGACTCTGTCTGTTTTTTATGGTTTTCTGAGAAGGGGGTCTCATATAACCCAAGCAGGGCTGAAATTGTCTGTGTAGCTAAGGACGATCTTGAACTTCTCATCTTTCAAACTGCACCTCCCTAGTGCTGGAATTGTAGGTGTGGGATACATGCCCATGCTCCCTACACCCCCTCTCCAGTACCTCTCCCCACTCTCCATCCTCAGGCCTCAAACTTAGCTCCTGATTTTATGAGCTTCTGTTCTGTGGGTGCAGAGGGAAGCTCCCCGAGTCCATGTTGTAGTAGAATCATTTCAGAAAGAGGCCTTAAACCAAGGTCAAAACACCCTGGACAATTTGGATCTTCTAAAAATGAAGATACCTCTTCTCCATTTCCAGATTTCCTGGTTCTAATATGGCAAACAACTGGGGCTACTATGAGAGGTCAAGGTTCAGCTTGATTTTCTAAACTGGGGTCACCATTAGCCTGACTTTCTAAAACTGACTTCCTGGAGCCAGGAGATGACTCAGCTGACAACACATGTGCCCCCAAGCCTGACACCTGATTTCAGTCCAGAAACCCACATGGTGGGAGACTGACTTCCTCACTCATCCTTTGACTCCCTCACATAGGCACGTGTGTGCATGCGTGAGTGCACATGATAGAATGAAATCCCTCAAACACAGGAGGACTGAAGAAGTGGATATCCAGAGACCCTTGATCTGTCTCCACCCTCGTATTATGGCTCAGACACTGAATGGCAGTTTATCAAAGCTACAGAGTCTTTATCTGTCCTATTCAAAGGCTAGAGCGTCAGTAGTCCCAGCTCTGCTAAGGTTTAGAAAGTGGGAACATTTTAGCCCCTCATTTGGTGTTGCATCTCAGCCTTTGCTGCAATGCTAGTTCTCCTCTGCTGTGTGTGGGGTTGGGGAGATGGTGGATGTGGAAGTGAGCATTAGAACAACTGGTCAGGGTCACTGGGGTAGGCTAGGGGAATGACCCAAGCAGGTCTTACCCATTTCTGATCCCCAGACCTGGCTAAGTTGCATTACTGGGAGTCAGGGGGGTGGGCACAATGACCATAGAGGAAGACATTAGTAGGAACTTCTGTCTACGGGGGGCATCAGAATCAAAGCAATTAGGGGAAGAGCAGCACTGGGTGAGAATAACCACCATGGGGGCTTATCTTCTGTTTTGTTGGAGGTGCTCATTGCCAGGAACAGTGATGCATAAATCTCTAATTCCAGCACTTGGAAAGCTGAGACAGAACTACCATGAGTTCAAAGGCAATCTGGGCTACATGAGATTCTCTCTCAAAGTAAGCAAGCAAACAAACAAAGAACCTGGGAGGAGCTTTGGCTGTGCAGGCATGAGGACATGAGTTGTGATCACCAGCATCTAAGGATAAAATCTGGGTGTGGCCCTGGCACACTTGTTACCCTGGTGCTGAGTAGCAAGGATGACTGGATGGGCATGGGCCTCAGTAGCAAGACAGCCCACGCTATCTAGAGAGCTTGAGGTTCAGTGAGAGATCTTGTCCATGAAACTAAGGAAGAGTGTGAAAGAAGATGCCTAAGTCTAGCCTCCATCAGTACACATGCACACAGACACACCACACCACACACCACACACCACACACACAGGGATGCACACACACCACACACACACATGGATGCACACGCACACACATACACACACCACACACACATACACACCACACCATACCACACCACACACACATACACACCACACGCCACACACACCACACACATACACCACACATGCAAACCACACCACACACGCATATACATTACACACACATATACACACACATAGACAAACAAACTACACACACTACACATACACCACACACACAACAACAACACACACATGCACACACAACACACACACACATACACAGACACCCATGCACAGTCATACACTCCAGCTAGAGGGAGAGAAAAAAAGAACTAGGAAAAGACAGGTAAGATGGCTTGGCAGGTACAGATACAGATGCTTGCTGCTAAGCCCAAAATTCACATTAAAAACTCATGCAAGGAGAGAACGGTCTTCACAAAATAATCCTCTCAACCCCATTGTGCATAAGTATGCACACACAATAATAACCAAGAAAAGAAAAGTTTTTAAGGGAAAAACCAAAGGGGGTGGGAGAGCGAGAAGGAAAGGGCAACATCCAGGGGTGCGCAGCCCACAACTCTGAGGGTGTCAGTGTGTACAGAGCCCAGCTTACAGCCAGCTCCTCCTCCAGGAACATAGGGAAAGGGGCCCAGTTTTGCTCTAGAGCAGTGCTGAAGGGGAGGCTGTCCCACAAAGTGGAAGGGGATGGAATAGGGCTGAGCTTTAAGTCCTGCTGAGCTGCAGAGGCACTAGGAGGGGCATAGACCAAGCAGCAAGGTGCACCTACATATTAGGGGTCCCCTGTTGGGGGCTAGGCTTCTGCTGTATCAAAGCTGTGAATGAACAGAACACTTTGACCTGCACACCTAGAGGTCCCTTGCTTCTCTAGAGGAAGACCCGTGTGCCTAGCAGGAATCCTACCTGAGGTGGGCAACTCTGAGTTATTCTTCTGTAACAGGAGCCCTAAGATTTGAGAGAGAAAACAAATTTTAGGTTAATAACAAGTAGTTATAAATTAAAAGTCATTTTGGGGATGAAGAGCTGATCCTGGCTTTTATCCTAACTACCCTCAAAGCTGAACCAATCAGATGACACCATTGCAGGTATTGTTCCTGTGGGTCTCAACTCATCAGCTCTGCTGGGCTAACTAGGGCTGTTGGTCAGCTCCAGCTACAGACTGAGTTACCTCCAACTGAGCCTTGTGCAATGAAGGAATAAATCTATAAATTTCCATTCATTTTGAACATTTCTTAATTAGCTATGATTACCTAAATGTAAAATATTAAAACAATTCTATAAGCTTGTTCTCCATTGGTGTTCACACACACAGTGGACCTTCCACCCTTAATCTCCCATTGAAGAGAGATTTTGTATTCTTCACTTTCCCCAAACAGCAGGGTATGCACACACTTACAGTTCTCCTTGTCCTTCTTATCCAGGCTGTTGAGGAATGTGCTTTCATCTTCCTTCCCTTCAGTGTTCAGGTTGTCTGTGAGGAGAGAGTGAAGGAGATGGAGGGTCAACAGAGGTTAAGCAAGCAACGGGAACTACATAGTAAGGCAATGATTGCTATGTGGGAAGAGGTGGTACTGGGCTTTCTCTCGTAGTCTCAGTGGACCAAGAAGGCAGCAAACAGGGAGAGCTGCCCTAGGGTCTCCCTGAAGTAGCTCTCCAGTACAGCCCAGTCCAGAACAGAAGTATTGGAGCCACAAGCATAAGCCACTGAATTTGGGCTTTTCTAGAAGCTATTTTGAAACCCTAAAAGACCAGGGCATGCTGACACTCAAGAAGCTGACACAGGAGGATGACAGCTTTTAGTCCACAGTACACAGTGAGCTCCAGTGTCTCAAAAGGAAAGGAAAAGGGAGCTGGAAAGAGGCCTCAGTGGTTAACAGCACCAGGGAATCCAGTCAGATCTCAGCATCCACTGAAGCTCCAATCCCAGGGCATCTGTCACCGTCTTCTGACCTTTTCGACACCAGGCATATACACAATACATGCACTCAAAACACCCATACAAATAAAACAAATGAAACATTTTAAAAAGAAATGAGTTAAATGAATTAAATAATATGATTCTTTAGCTCAAAGTGTTAAAACTGCCATTTCAGCATGTCCAATAAAGGTTGAGTGCTACCTGGGCACAGTGTTGAGTGCTGGAGAGCCAACTACTCAGAAGGTCACTGCAGTCTTCCATAAGAGACTGCCCTGAACAATATTTCTATTTGCTTTTGTTTTCAATGCAGAGTGCTTGTCAAGCAAGCACAAGTCCTCAACTCTAAACCTGATACAACACAGCATGAGGAATTTCTGCATAATGGTTCTTTGAACGTACTCAGCATTCAGCCTGGGTTCTGAAAGGCTCTGGGGCTATACCAGAGACATCAGGCAGTATCTGGAGTGATGGAAATATCCTGAAGCAGGTAAGCACAGGAAGTGGCAGTCACATCTTACCTGTTAATTTCTTCAGGCTTTCTATGATGGACTCGTGTCTTGCTTTTGCTTCACTCATTTTTTTCTTCAGGTTCAAAGGAACTGGGGTTGGGTTGTGAAACTCAAATTCTTTATCCCTGTGAAGATATATTGATCTGAGTGGTAAGTTCAGGGAAAGAGTGTGGGCAGGAAGGACCTATGAGATGGTTCCTAAGGTGGAGGCAGAGTGATAAATACAGTCTAGAGCCAGGGAGCTGAGTGTCAGGGTGTGTTGAGAGATTTCTGTCCTCCCTGGTCCCGCAGTCTTTCAGTTCCAAAGAAACACACAGAGGTCTATATTAATCATAAAGTGGTTGGCCTATTAGTTCGGGTTTCTTATTAACTCTTATAACTTACATTAACCCATAATTCTTGTCTGTATTAACCACGTGGTTTGGTACCTTTCATCAGCAAGGCTTTCTCATCTTCTTCCTCTGTGTCTGGGTGATGACTACAGAGTGCACCATTCCTCTTCCAGAATTCTGTTCTTGTTGCCCCGCCTATACTTTCTGACTGACTACTGGCCAATCAGAATTTTATTAAACTAGTACAACTGATAAAACTTTGCAGGATATAAGACCATTGTCTTACAGCAAGGGGTCAGGACAGGAGTGCAGGGCTGAATGAGATCAGACGTAAGAAAATGTTGAAAATAAGATGACAGATGGATCAGAGAAGAAAGAATGGACAGGAAGTAGGAGGTAGAGTTGAAAACCCAGCATTCACCCCCTTGATAAAGAGGAATGTGGGAAGGGAGGGGAGCTAGGAAAGAAAACACTACTCTTCTGTGTGATTATTTCAAGAGTTTGAGCAGCCAGGAACAAATGAGCAGCCTCAATACAACAAATTGGTGCTCAAGTTTGTACCCATTTAATCCACATAAAACCTGAGAAAGCTTAAAAAGTAATTTTAGACACAAAAGAACAGAGTTAATCATGTCTTCTTGGTAACCAGCATTTTGCTAATGGCATTATGCATCTCCTTTAAGAGAGGTCTTCCTGATTCAGCAATAGCATAAAAAAAAAGCTGTGCAGTTTTCAAATGGTGGCTTTGTGGGCCATGCTGCCAGCATGAACCCTGGCTCTTTCAGGAGGCTGAGCATTTAAATAGGGTTTGTGGGCAATGTGCTGCAAGTTACTTGGTGGTTGCATGTGCCAACTGGTTATCAGAGTTGAGGTGGTGAATGTGGTTCCCACCCAGCAGACTCAGAGGCATTGAAGGACTTCCACCATGTTCGACTGGGCAGAGCAAGTAGGCAGGGTCCTGTTTGTCCTAGAAATACTGCTGCTTAGGTTTTTAAGAAGCACTTAGCATTTTGAGAAGTCATTCTGTTCAAAAAAGAATTGCAGATATTCAATAAGGACAGATTCAGACATAGACGACCTCTAAATGAGACACAGTGTGTTTTAAAAATGTATGTAGCCTTGGGAGAGAGAAGAAAAAGAGTATGGAGAGTTATAAAAAAGAAGTAAATGGTTTATAAAAACAACAAAAGACAGTCTTTAAAGAGACAGAGTACAGACTGCCACTGATTAAAAGAGTAAATATAATAAAATAAATATTAAAGTAATAGA
>NC_022028.1:54204460-54208190 GCF_000317375.1 Microtus ochrogaster | reverse complement strand
TGACTCAGCTTCTTTCTCCCAGCATTCTGTTCTGTTTACTCTGCCTACCTAATTTTATGTCCTATTAAAGGGCCAAGGCAGTCTCTTTATTTAACCAATAAAACAACAGATAGAAAGATGACCCTCCTCCATCATCTCATCTTCTTCCTCTGTGTCTGGGTGATGACTACAGAGTGCACCATTCCTCTTCCAGAATTCTGTTCTTGTTGCCCCGCCTATACTTCCTGACTGACTACTGGCCAATCATCATTTTATTAAACTAGTACAACTGATAAAACTTTGCAGGATATAAGACCATTGTCCCACAGCAAGGGGTCCAGGACAGGAGTGCAGGGCTGAATGAGATCAGACTTAAGAAAATGTCAAAAAGAAGATGGGAGATGGATCAGAGAAGAGAGGATGGACAGGAAGTAGGAGGTAGAGTAGAAAACCCAGCACTCACCCCCTTGGTGAAGAGGAATGTGGGAGGGGAGTGGAGATGGGAAAGAAAGTACTGCTCTTTTGTGTGATTATTTCAGGAGTCTGAGCAGCCGGGAACAAAAGAGCGGCCTCAATACAACAAATTAGTGCTCAAGCTTGTGCCATTTTAATCCACATAAAACCTGAGAAAGCTTAAAAAGTAATTTTAGACACAAAAGAACAGAGTTAAGCATGGCTTCTTGGTAACCAGCATTTTGCTAATGGCATTATGCATCTCCTTTAAGAGAAGTCTTCCTGATTCAACAAAAGCATAAAAAAAAGCTGTGCAGTTTTCAAATGGTGGCTTTGTGGGCCATGCTGCCAGCATGAACCCTGGCTCTTTCAGGAGGCTGAGCATTTAAGTAGGGCTTGTGGGCAGTGTGCTGCAAGTTACTTTGTGGCTGCATGTGCCAACTGGTTATCAGAGTTGAGGTGGTGAGTGTGGTTCCCACCCAGCAGTCTCAGAGGCATTGAAGGACTTCCACCATGTTCAACTGGGCAGAGCAAGTAGGCAGGGTCCTGTTTGTCCTAGCAATACTGCTGCTTAGGTTTTTAAGAAGCACTTAGCATTTTGAGAAGTCATCCTGTTCAAAAAAGGATTGCAGATATTCAATAAGGACAGATTCAGACATAGACGACCTCTAAATGGGACACAGTGTGTTTAAAAAATGTATGTAGCCTTGGGAGAGAGAAGAAAAAGAGTATAGAGAGTTATAAAAAAGAAGTAAATGGTTTATAAAAAACAATAAAAGACAGTCTTTAAAGAACCAGAGTACAGACTGCCACTGATTAAAAGAGTAAATATAATAAAATAAATATTAAAAAGTAATAGAGTAAGAAAATAAGACATGTAAAGATGGAATATACACACAGGGTCTGGATTATGTATATTATTGTGTTTTCTTTGAATTTTTTGACTGTTAGCGAGCTAAGTATATTTCATTGTATGGATGCTAAATTAAGCCAACATAAAGATATCTTGACTTCAGAATTTGGGTCTAAGTATTTGTTGCTTTGGGAAAGAGGTTCTTCTTTGTTTCCATAGAGGATGAGAACCTGTGGATTATTTCCAGACAAATGTGGTTTGATGGACCACCTAAGAGGTTCCCACAAACTTCTCCCAAAATACTTTGCCAAACAAAAAGCAGGAAGCAATTTGGAAAGAACTATGCTGAAACTTCAAAATATTGTTTATAAATGTTTCTTTACATTTAAAGGGCGATATGCTATAGAAATTTGTGTTGATATGGATCTTTGGTATAGAAGGTCCTTCCTTCTATGTGTTGCTTGTATTGGTTAAACAATAAAGAAGCTGCCTTGGTCTGATAGGGCAGAATTTAGGTAGGCAGAGAGGACAGGACTGAATGCTAGGAGGAAGAAGGGCGGAGTCAGAAAGCCGCCATGGAGCCACTGCCAGATAAGATTTGCTCCCAAAATTTAGCCAGTAAGCCACTGCCATGTGGCAATACACAGATTAATAGAAATGGATTAAACTAAGATGTAAGAGTTAGCCAATAAGAAGTTAGAGCTAATGGACCAAGCAGTATTTTAATTAATATAGTTTCTGTGTGATTATTTCTGTTCTGGGTGGGCAGGTTGAACAAGCAGCTCCTTGCAACAGATCATGGTTTATTGATATAAGTTTAAGGTCAATTTTGTTATATCTTTACTTCTGTTCTTGATTAAGGTATTATGTTTGTGCAGCTCATTTAAAAATGTAATGTATAACTAAGAAATATAGGTTAATAGATAATCATTTATAATAGCCATGCTTATAGTTATGTTAGTTAAATATATAGGGATATATTTCAGTTAGATAGGTATTCTTCAAATCTTTCAGAGACCTTTATAATATGGCATTTAAAATGTTTCAAGAATTTAGACTTTATATGACAAGTTAGACTTTTCATGAGACATATCTGCTCCTGGAAGCACCAATTACTTCAAGAGGAAGATGGGTACTGAAAAGGTTCCTTATGGCATTGGTGAACCATTTGGGTAAGAAACTGCTTTGCCTGGACTTCCTGATGCTATGCTGTATGAACTAGACATACAGGGTCCACAGAGAAATTACTGCTGAACTTGCATTGGTGAGATTATCCTTCGGGGGTTTCCATTTCATGGAAAAGTCTGCTAGACATTGTGCAGGAAACAGAAGAAAGTGACTGATAAACTTCCAATATGGGAGAAAGTGCCTTTGAAATTTCATGCTTCATGAAAAGTCTGCTGGATACTATGGACCAGTAGGCTAAAGATGGATGCCTCAAGGTTACAGAAGAACTTTGGGTGACTGTCCAAGCAGCGAGATGTCTCTGTCAATTCTAGAGATTTGGGAGTTGCTTATAATGCATTTCTTATTTACTTAGGTAATATTATATCCTTCTGGAATCTTTGATGGAGAAGAATGGATAGTTATAAATATAGTTTTCCTTAGTTATGATAAAAGATAAAGTAGCTATAAATATTGTAACTCTAATTCTTACTTGATACCTGTTTTGTATTATTTAATTTTACTATGTTAAAGTTAAAACCTTTCCTTTTATTTAAACAGAAAAGGGGAGGTGATGTGGGGCTCCCATCTGTATGCTGTGATTACCATTGATGAATAAAGAAACTGCCTTGGCCTGTTGATAGGGCAAGTTAGTTTTAGGCAAGGAAAACTAAACTGAATGCTGGGAAAAAGAGGCTGAGTCAAGGAGAAACCATGTATCCACTTCCTGAGGCAGATATGCCAGAACATTGCTGATAGGCCACAAGCTTCATGGTAAAATATAAAATACTGGAAATGGGTTAATACTAGATGTAGGTTCTAGCTAGCAATACACTTAAGTGATTGGTCAAGCAGTAATTTAAGTAACGTAGTTTCTGTGTGATTATTTCTGAAGTCTAGGCAGGCAGGAAAATAAACAAATGGCTTCCTACTACAGATCAAACCCATGAAAATATGGAAATGAAGATGGGAGATGGATCAGAAAATGGAGAATGGATAGGGATTAGGGAGGTTGAGTGGGAAAACCAGGGATCACCCACTGACCAAGAGGAATATGGGAGGGGAGTGCAGCTGCTCTAAATCTGGGTGTTGGTGACAAGAGCTGTGCCCAGCAGACCACATGCTACTGTGGCCAGCTTGGTCTTCCCCACATGCAGCCTAAAGAACTTATAGCCGAGTTATTGGAGGATGTGAACATATTCAGATATATGTTGAATGTTGTATGTATGAGTGAACCAGAAAGCACAGTGCACTTGGGATGCCCATCATACCTGCCCAAGA
>NC_022028.1:54202057-54203390 GCF_000317375.1 Microtus ochrogaster | reverse complement strand
CCTTTCGTGTGTGTGTGTGTGTGTGTGTGTGTGTGTGTGTGTGTGTGTGCATGTGTGTGTGTGTGTCCAGGCTGGCCTTGAACTCTAGTGGTCCAGGGAAGCCTCTTACTCTGGAGTGCTAGATTACAGAGGTGAAACACCACACCCAGCTGTATGAGATAGTGTCTTGATCTTTGTTCCTGTTAGCCTTGGACTAGCAACAATCCTCTTGCCTCAGTGTCCTGAGTTATGAGAGGAGATTTGGTTAGGTCAGTGCTTCTCAACCTTCTTAATACTGTTCACGTACAATACAGTTTCTTATGTTGTGGTGACCTCCAACCATAAAATTGTTTCCCGTTGCTACATCATAACTGTAAATTTGCTACTATCATGAATTGGAATGTAAGTGTCTGATATTTTCTGATGGTCTTAGGTGGCCCCTGTGAAAGGGTTGGCAGATCTCCCAGAGGGATGGAGACCCACAGGTTGAGAACACCTGGGTTAGGTGAAGCAGGGCTGCAGTTGGTGGATTAGTTCAGGAAGGCAATAAAAAGTAATAAACCACACCTCATACAGGAGGCTTATTAGGAGGAAGGACCTGGTGAGCACTGGGTCTTGGGGTAGAAGTGCATTAGAGAGGAACAGTACATTATGTCTGAGACAATACAAATGGAGCCTTGGAGGAGCAACAGGCTTCCTTTTGAAACCTAGACAGGAGGGTCTTTATCAAAAGCAATAGCTTAAAGTAAGAAAGGTAAGGCCCATGGATTCTATGATGGGATCGACGGGAGCCTCAGGCAAATCCCCAAAGAAAGGAAAGTATCTGACATTGATGTCCTTTCAGGGAGTGATAGGAGTTTCTCAAAATTTCATTTCAGGGGTCAAAGAACATGGAGGAGTCAGACATTAGTAGCTGTTAGGCCACAGCATAATACAGATATTTAAGTACTTTCAGAGAGAGAGAGAGAGAGAGAGAGAGAGACAGACAGACAGACAGACAGACAGACAGACAGAGACAGAGACAGAGACACAGAGAGACAGAGACAGAGACAGAGAGAGACAGAGAATCTTTTCCCAATGAACTGACCTCCAGTAGTTTCATGGATGGTGCTTGTAGCCTATTTTTCAGGGACTCCATGTGGTTTCTGAGGGTGGTCAGCTGTCCCTCTGTGACAGTGACATACTCTTCTAGCTGCTTGACTCCCTCCTGCTCCAGCCAGCTCAGCCTGGACAGGAGGAATCTCTCTTCCTCTTCCAGTCTCTGGCGCACACGTTTAAATTCCTCAAGGATCTTTAGTCTCTCTAGATGTACCTGGGCCTGGAGATAAGGGAAGGGATGCAGAGATGAGGGAGG
>NC_022028.1:54197866-54200554 GCF_000317375.1 Microtus ochrogaster | reverse complement strand
GTGTGTGTGTGTGTGTGTGTGTGTGTGTGTGTGTGTGTGTGTGTGTGTGCAGTCCTTACAAAGCCTGCTGTGGGTGGAGGACCAGAAGCCCTCCTAGTTCACTGGAGCAGCACCCAGGCAGGTAGGTCTGTACAGCTCAGGAGCAAGGCTCAGGCACTACACCTTCTGCTCTGCCCTGGCCATCTTGTCAGCAGGATTTTGTTCCAGCCTGGTGTATAAGGAGTGCTCAGACATTTCCTCAACAGAGATGCTCAACTTCCTCAGACGTATTTGGAGTGAATATTTCTTACCCTGAACACCTGGGTTGCCTCTTCACATTCCTTTTTCTCTTTAATTATTTCCTTGTCCTTTTGCCCCAAATGCTGGACCTGTGTCTCAATCTGCACCTGTGGGGAGAGGATGCTTCAGTCAGGTTCTGCTTCTAGGGAGACAGGGAAGATATCCCAGGGAACTGATGTCATTATTAGCAGCCCCCCTTTCTTTCTCAGGGATCAAACCAATTTTCTCCTTGTATTATGTGATCCTGAGTGTCAAAGCCAAGTCCTCAGACTTGGTGGTAAGTGCCTTTAGTCTCTGAATTATCTCCCCTGCCCCCAAAGTACTATTCTGATTACTCTTCTTGCCTTGAGTACAGATTGGAATTTCCCAGAACCTGGGTCTTTGAGCTCACTGGGCCCAGATGCAAACTGCTAACTCAAGTGTTAAGAGTGCAGCAGTCGGTGCCAACCAGATGGAAAAGGCAGCAGTTCCCAGGTCCCCAGGGAATTCTACTCTGCTGAGCTGGGGACAGAGAAGGAGGCGGTTGCTTACCTTGTAGTTCTGGGCAGCCTCATCTATCGAGGTAACTTTGTAGGATATTTGTTCCTTGGAGACACGACAGTTCACACATAGGAACTCTGAATCCTCCTCACAGAAGTAATGTATCTGTTCATTGTGCTTCTGACATCTTGGCTCTTCTTCTGGTTGGACTTCAGCAGGATCCATAGCCTGGATTTTCTCTGCAATACTAGCCAACAGCTTATTGGGCCTGAACGCATCCATATTCACAGGTAGTTTGCAGAGCGGACAATGAAGGATTTCTGCAGTTTTCCGAACCTGATTGATGCATTGCAGGCAGAAGTTGTGCCCACAGTCAATGGTGACAGGATCCTGTAGAATTTTCATGCATATGGGGCAGGTCATATCCTCCAGTAGTATGCTGGCCCGCTGTAGGCTTGCCATGACGGAGCAGCAAGGCTAGTTTGATATATGAAAGCCCAGAAGTCCGAGGCAGGCACCAGAACTGGGAAGAGGAAATGAAGCAGGAAGCAGAGGCTCAAGAGCCTCTCAATTGGAAGACTAGAGAAGGACAAATGAAGAGGGGATGGAGTAAATGAACAACAAAGAAGAGGAAAACTTATGGGGAATATTGTAAAGAGAAGAAAACAGATGGTCAGTCCTTCCTCACCGTCTCTCAAGAACAAACAGACACTGTGAGTTCCTGCTTCCTATAACATAGAGCAAGGATCTCTGGACCTTGAACTAATTATCTTTACAAAGCAGTTGTCTGATAACAGAAGACCCAAGTGTCAAAGTTTACTCTACTACAGGTAGGGAGTGGAGGGCTAAGTGGCATTTTAGGGAGGTGTGCTAACCCCCTAGATCTCTTATTTTCCCCACCTGTCTTCTTATGTTTTTTTTTTCTCCCTGTCTCTGAGCCATCCTCTGTTCTGTTTGGTCTACCAGTTTCTGCCTCTGTCTCTGTACTTCTTAGATCCCCAGCTTGCCTGACATGTTTCCTTTATCTTGACTAGGAAAGTATCAGCTAGTGTCATCCATGTACCCTTCAGTAGCTCAGTACTTCACTTCTTAACCATTTCTTTTTCTTTTTTGTCCCCAGTGGCAAACTGCTTCTTCCTTCCTCTCTGTAAGCCCCAGTCTCTGGCCTCCATCTTTGGAGGGCTCATCCCTGTGCCTGCCAAGCCTTGACCCCTACCCAGAGGAGGGTCAATACAGCCTGCCAAAATCTTGACCATTCCCCCAGTCTATTTAAAGGGCTTCCACAGAAAGTCACCTTGTGGTCTCTTTTGTCCCTCTGACCCTGGGGTCTCCCTCAAGGCTTCCTGGTTCCCCCTCGGGGCCACCCAAGAGTGCAGGAATCCTATTATACCTGGATATTTTTTAATTTGGCTTGTTGTGATTTGCTCGATTGAGATTTTTGTGTTGGCAGAGAGCTCGCATTAGGAAAATGTCTAACATCTCGGAGGTCCCAACTGGTAGGGCAGCTTTACTGCATGTCCATAGGCCATGTGTCAAAAGCTCTCTAGTCAACAATCTGAGCTCTGCACACCACACTAAAACCAGCTACTGGGCTACAGTGGCTGCGTCTTGATGAGTCCCTATTTTTTTGTCTATGCTATAGGGTTTTGGGGGACCTATTTGTACTTACTCTTGTCGATTATCAGACTCTTATGGAAGCCGCAGGCCAGTGCCAAGAGTTCCAACCTCAGCACCTAGACCAGCAAGACTGGGTCTAGCTGAGATGGGCTTTGTTTGCTCTAGGGACACCTAGCATTCAATTTCCATGGCCCGGTAAGGCCTAAGAGCTATTTTTGCAGACACGCTGTAATAGACTTAGGCTGTAAGACTTTAAGACGATCCTGAAGCCATTTCTGACAATTCTGAATCCTCTCAGCCTCTGTGCCATAG
>NC_022028.1:54194951-54197461 GCF_000317375.1 Microtus ochrogaster | reverse complement strand
TCTCTCGGCTTCCCGAATGTTGAGGGACCCTGTCATGACAGAATTAATAAAATCCTCATGCTTTTGCATTGGCTGTGGTGTGTGAGGTGGTCTCTGGGGGCGACTCCTCCTCGGTGTTTGGACGCTAGAGTCCAACAAGGCCACACAATTGGGCATAGACTTTAAAATAGGCACTTGCAGTTCAAAGCCAGATCCGCTGTCACCCCTGTGATGCCTCTTACAAAATCTTTATAAATTGTAACTGTCTGATACAGTCTGTCCTGAACTGCTAATTTCCCTATGTACTAAGATTTGACCCCAATACTATCTTGACAATGGGATGTGTTGGCCACCAGAAGGAAGCCTTGAGCTTACTGTCCTCAGGGACCTAGAAAATTTTTGTTGCCATAAGAACAAATGGGCAGAGCTTACATCTGTCCATGGTTTTTGGGCTCTGCGCTCCCACCCTTCCTTAGCAGCCAGTGTCTCACACCACTGGCCTTAGTAGCTAAGACCACAATACCTCCAAATTTCTGGTCATCTGGTAATTGAGACCCCGACAATTCCAGCTGAAACATGCAGCCAAGGGTACTGGCTTCTCCCCCCACTCCCTCAAGCCCATACTACCCAACTCCCTCCTGTGGAGCAACATTCTTCACATTTCTCTCCTTTCCTGTCAACCCCCTCCCTTGCCAATCCAGAGGTTCAAGGTCAACTTCCACCTTACCCACCTTCCTCTCCCCCTCTCCCTTTTACCTCATCTTTCCACTCTTGGACACCCTCTGGGCACTGGGCTAGCACCTCCAAATCCTCCCCAGCCTCTTATAGTCCCCAGTTTCTTATAGTCCGCTCTACTTGAGACCACTGCTGAGAGTTTGAGGCTGTTTCCTCCAGGTTATTGGATAAAATTCAGGGGCACCTGCCAAGAGCTCCCCACATCTCCTGAGTCCCAAGAGCTGTCTCGTTTTTCTGGAATTCTTATGCTCAAACCTAGAGCCTAGAACATTTTCTGTGATGTCCTTAAGTGCCCTCTGTACCATGTTGATTGGCAGTTCTCTCTAGCTGATATTTGCATCCTGGGTAGAGGATGAGGTTCATCAAAGGACACAGCTGTAGAGCATGGAGGATTTCTCACAGGCACACATGTTCCTCCTTGGTCCCCCTGCCTCTGCCTCCTTTGCACTTGTATTATGCACTTAAACAAAAACCATCACAGTTTTATCCTACAGCCACTTTTTCTCTCCCCATCTATATATTTCAGAGCACTCTTTCTTCTGCTCTCTCTCTCTCTCCTCTCTCTCTCTCTCTGTACTGACTACACCATAGCATATAAAACATAGGGGATCTGATGACAAAACTTCAGGAGTCTGTTTCCACTTTCTTCCTTGTTGAGGCTGGGCCTGTCTTGTTTCTGCTGTTCAGAGTAGTCCAGGCTAGCTACCCTGATGGTTTCTGACCCATTTTCCTGTCTGCCTCCTGCTCTGCCTGGGAGTACTGGCCTTATAGTTATGCACCACCACAGCCAGCCCTTTAAATGCATTGTAGGGATGGAGCTGAGGTCATCAAACTTGTGTGTCAAGCGTTTTTACTCGCTGAGCCATCTCTCTAGTCTCAGCCATAATTCCTAAAAGAAATGGCCTGGGAGAAATGGCTCAGCATAAGAGCCCTTGTTGTTCTTGCAGAGGATCCAGGTGCTGTGGGAACACATTCTGCTCCTTCAGCCAATAGCCTTTAAGATACCACCACACTGGGGCGTGGTCTCTGATACTTAAAAAAGCAGCAGGAAATAGGTGCCCACTCTCTTGCTTCCAGCTCCCAGTTGGCTGCTAGACTCTGTTTCTCTTTGTGCTCAGAGGACAGTTGTTTAGGATGGTGATCTGTAAGTTTTCCCCTTAAATAAGTAACCCTTTTATTATCCTAATTCTGAACTGGTGTGGGATTGATTTATGGTATCAATTGGCACCCAACATTTGGTTTTAGAATCCCCTGTCTCTGCTGCCCACCACCAGCCAGGTTGTGGCCTGTGTGTGAAGCCAGCAGTTCAATATAGAATCTCGCACAGCTGCCTTTCTTGCTAGGGATCAGCTGCAGTTCTTTATATTTTCTCTTTACATACCTCGGATTGGCTTCAAGTCCCCAGCACCCTACTGTTTGCCTCCCGCCAGGACACCCACCTAATTTTCTTCCCTATTAGAAGGCCAAGGCAGTCTCTTTATTAACCAATGAAAGTAACACATAGACAGATGACCCTCCTACATCAAACAACAGCAGAGAGGCATTGGATAATGGAAAGAACTTCTGAATTGAATCAACAAGTATATTTCAAGGATGTGTTGACCTCACAATGGCAACCAGAAGATGAGCTACGTTGGAGAAGGGTATTGCTCTTGTCTCCACAGGAGAAGAAATATTATTAATACCATCAAGATTAATAAAGATTCATTTTGAAAAGGATAAACCTATTGAAACAGAGAAATGACAGCTCATCCACAATGGTGACAACCATACAGGTGGCAAGGAAAGCAATATAA
>NC_022028.1:54193143-54194851 GCF_000317375.1 Microtus ochrogaster | reverse complement strand
AGATCTTCAGATCCAACCCCAATTTCTGACCTTGAGTTTTTATTAAAAGCGTGTTTCCACCGGCCTCTCAGCTCTGATTTGTTTCACCAATTCCAAGGGTGCGTTCATTTCTCCTGTCTTCAGCTGCATCCCTTGGCCTGGACAGGCAGGGATGAGCATGCAGTGCCCAAGAAGACCACAAGAGGGCGCAGGTACCTAGAGTTGGAGATTTAGGCAGCTGCGAACTCCACCTTCAGACATAGACATGGTGCTGGGTTCAAACAATCATCTCCTGCAGGAAAAGTAAATGCTCCTATCTGGAGATCATGTTTCCAGCCTCTTGAAGACATTTTTAAAGGCCATTTAACTCTCATGCCCTGGACACCAACAGCTGGCACATCTGTTGAGGTCATGTGACTATGACAAACTGCAGATTCTCATGCAAATGAGCTGGGACAATCACATGACTGACACCTGGTTGACTTAATGAGATGGATTCCAGTTTCTGACAAATTAGAATGTCAAGGAAAGGCTATTATTTTATAATAAAATTAATTTTATGCCTATAAATTTTATAGACCTACACAGAGGGCAGGTGAGGTGGGGACCAAGGGCAAGGAGAAGATTGTGTGAAGCTGAGACCCAGAGAGGCGAATATTTGAGATGAAACGTGTGATGGCCAATCCCCCTGCCTCTGCCGTCAGTGCTGGCATTAAAGGCTTGTGCCACCACCGCCTGTCTTAAAAACATTTCTTAAGATTAAGTACTATCTCAAAATTTATAAGATTATTTTATATCTATATTTAAGCTTTCCGTCATGATATTTATGGTCATATACAATACTAACTAATTCTAGAAATGAGCTTCATCTAGCTTCCTGTACATGGTTTCGGGTTTGAGTCTGAGGCAGGTAACTGGGAACTAAGTTTGTGTATCCCGAATGAATTTAGCAGACTGTGGTCCTTTAACCCCAGAGACCTGCTGCGTATGTGTTGGAGCCTGCGCTGGCAGGAATCAGCAAGAGGTACCTGGGAGGGTGTGCAAGGTTACAGGAAATGGCAGATTGAGAGAAATGAAGACTGATAGCCTGGGAGGACAGAAGGTAAATACCAAACAGCCCAAGTTTATTTCTCAGCCAGCACACAGACGAATAACAGGCAAAAGTCAGTACAAAGGGCAGTAGAGTCTGCTAGGCACCTCCCTGCTCTGTCCTTGGGAGGAAGCTCAAGCAGGTGCATTATCGCTATACAAGAATTCAGCTAGTAGCAAGCAGCTACCAATCACTAAGGAGGAGCGCCTCCAGCCGGCACACACCAGTCCAAATCATAATAGGTAATGCGTGATTTCTAATGGGCAGAAATGCTCTTCCCATGGACTTAATTAGAACTTCTTCACAGCCCTCAAGGGTATTGGAAAAGACAGAATAGGCGAGCTTGAACTCAAATGACTTCTGTAAGTCAGAATGACTCCAGATGGAAACTGAGTCACACGTGGACCTCACACATGACATTTCAAATGGTTAGGTTTTCTGCAGTGAACTGTGTCCATTCCTAGCAGTGACCTTTGAGTTCTTCAAGAAGATGATGGGCCCTGCAATGATGAATCTGCCTGGATTGTGGTAACACCACTGAGCTTACAAACAGCACCCAAAGTGCAGCTTTGAGTTACAAACTACCCAGGACAACTTCACAGTGGTTAGGTGAGAAGGTCCAGCCTCCCAGGCTCTTCC
>NC_022028.1:54191177-54192233 GCF_000317375.1 Microtus ochrogaster | reverse complement strand
GGAAAGCACAAATTTCCTTCAGAGAAGCTGATGGGCACTGGGGAACTTCATATGGACTTTGCTCTCTATGTGGAAAAGCTAACCTTTGGGCAGGAAACTGCCCTCGCCTCAACTGCTGACAGTGATGAGCAAACTGGAGAAGCAGGACACAAAGAAAGGCGACTGCTGAACTCTCCTAAAACAGGGTATGACAGTCCTTCAGAATTTCCTCTCCACAGTCAAGTCAGATATTCTAGGTTTGTCGGCCAAAGCTGAATGCCACAACATTGCCAAGAAACCTTGGGTGATTGTCTAGGCAGTCAGTTGGCTCTATCATTACTGTAGTTTTGAAAGTAGTTTGAAGCCAGGCGGTGGTGACGCATGCCTCTATTCCGAGCACTCAAGAAGTAGAGGCAGGTGGATTTCTGTGAGTTCAAGGCCAGGCTGGTCTAGAAAATGAGTTCCAGGACATTTCTCAGTGCTATTACACTGAGAAACCCTGTCTCGAACCCCCCCCCCCCAAAGAAAGTTGTTTGTGCTACACTTCCTAAACATTTAGGTAATGTTTATCCTTCTCAGGTCTCTGATGTGGTTGAAAATTAGATAGTTTCACCATTTTATTTTTATACAAAATTCAGAAAAGAAACTTACAAAGAGATGTAAGGTAGAGGGTTGAGAGACATAAAAGCTTAAGATGTTTGTCTTAGAAATGTCTAAGGTCTAAAACGGTAGTTTTAGGATAGTAATAGAACTTACGTTGGAAAGGGCTTTAGATTTAAAGCATTGAATTCACTAAGGAATGAGATAATAGAATAATTTTTACCAATTTGTCAAATAGAAATTGATTGAACATTGTAGATGTATTTTTTTTTGATAAAGGTTTTTTTCTGTAACTTTTTTTTTTTTGGAGCCTGCCCTGGAACTAACTATGTATACCAGGCTGCCCTCGAACTCACAGAGATCAGCCTGCCTCTGTCTCCCCAGTGCTGGAACTAAAGGTGTGCATCTCCAGTGCCCCCTACTGCTGCATGTGTAATTCCTACCTGATAATTGTTCTTATTGTACATAGTTTTACTA
>NC_022028.1:54159880-54160624 GCF_000317375.1 Microtus ochrogaster | reverse complement strand
GAGCTGTGGTTCCTCCACAAGAGCAGTGTGCCTCTTACCCACTCTGCTGCCTCTCCAGCCCCTGAAGCCCTGACTCTAGAAGCTTGGTGGTGTTCAGATCTCACCTGGGGTCTGCAGTTTCTCATCGTTGGCTCTTCAAGTCCATTTGTCTTTCTTTCACCCTAGTTTTCTCTCTACTGTCACCCTCCCTCTACGTTAGCTGTCCCTCAGTGTCCCTGCTCCCTGCAGTTTCTGCCCTGGGCACACTCCTTAGTTTCCCCTTTGTTTTTCTGCTGCTGTTGGTGTCCATATTCATCAAGGTTCACTAGAAGAACAGAATTTATAGACTGAGAATAAGAGAGAGAAAGAGAGAGATAGACACACACACACACACACAGAGAGAGAGAGAGAGAGAGAGAGAGAGAGAGATAAAGGAAGACAAAAACAGAGAGACAGAGAGATTCAGAGAGAGGAAGGAAAGGTATTTATTAGAATCACTTAGAGCCTGTGGTCCAGCTAATACACCCATAGCTGGCTATGAAGAGAAAGTCCAAGAGCCCGGAAGTTGCTCAGTCCCCGAGGCTGTCTCCGCTGGTCTTCGGTACATGGTGGAATCCCTGGAGAAGTCGGCTCTGATGCCGGGGTGGAGGGATGAACTTACTCGCCAATGCAAAGCCAGCAGGGAGCGATCAGAGCATCTTCTACAGCTTTGTCTGGGTTTCTAGCACAAGGTGGGCCCAGTTTAGAGTTGGGATTTTCTAGCTC
>NC_022028.1:54157255-54158599 GCF_000317375.1 Microtus ochrogaster | reverse complement strand
TCCACAGCCTCAGGATCACGTGTCCACCAGCACAGCCAGCTGTGGCTTCTGTACCAGTGCGTATGGTCACTGCAGCTGATGTGACCACAGTGCCCTGGGAGAGGACACAGTGGACAAGCAGTCAAGTCCCTCAATGTCCTCTCAGGCTGTCTGATCTGCTCCTGGACATTGCTCCCCGCTCCCGCTCCCTTGGACAGCAGAGGCTGGGGACCAAGGAGGAGATAAGATTTATAATATCAAGGCACCTGGAGTCCAAGGTTCCTTGCAGCCTCCTGCTGAGTCTGTGAAGCCTGGAGTGGGGGTTGGGCGAGGCTGGGGATAAGGGGTAGTGCAGGGTGGGCACAGGGAAGAGAGATTTCTGGAAGACTTACTTCCCTTCTTCCTAGTAGTTACTGAGTTGGAACAGGGCTCCTGATGTCAGCTCTATTTGCAGTCCTGACAGGAGTTGACATCACTCAGAGGAGTCCAGCCAGCTCCTGATGCGTCACAGAGATTCAGTGAGGTCTCCTTTACTTCTTTCTGTCACCACACAGCCTTTCCTTAACAAGGGTGACACCAGGAGTCTCCCCAGCAGGCAGCGTTGGTGGTGACCAGGGTGAGAGTGGGGGGGGGGTGAGGTGAACTCCCACCTCTTCCTGATAGAGAAACACGCCCTCTTCCCATGGCTTCAGCTTCCAGTTCTGATGGATGAAGCTCCCTGTGTTCTGTGGCCGGGAGCGCTCTGCTGGAGCAGGCTGGGACCAAGTCTCTGTAGAGGGGGTGACTTAGGTCATGTCTTCCTATCCATGCCCATGTTGTCATGTAGACTTAGGTCATGTCTTCCTATCCATGCCCATTTTGTCATGTAGACTGAAAAACGTCTCTTCTCCAGGCGACCTCCTAAATTATAGTAGAAGGATCAGAACGACATTAACATCCTGACCACTTGTTAGGATGGTGTCAGGTAGTCTCACTATCAAAAGGCCAGGTGACCACCATCTGGTCTTGTGCCCTGCAGGTTGCTTAGAACTCTGACTGCCATACAATGTAGAAGGACAATCTGGGACGCTAACCAGCTTTCTGCACAGCTTCCTGCTGCTGTGGGACAGAGGTCCTGGTGAGCCCACTTCAGGACAGGCTGTGTCCCCACACTGAGGACAGAGGGCCTGGTGAGCCCCCTTCAGGACAGGCTGTGTCCCCACACTGAGGACAGAGGCCCTGGTGAGCCCCCTTCAGGACAGGCTGTGTCCCACACTGAGGACAGAGGCCCTGGTGAGCCCCCTTCAGGACAGGCTGTGTCCCACACTGAGAACAACGGCCCTGGTGAGCCCCCTTCAGGACAGGCTGTGTCCCCACACTCTGGAC
>NC_022028.1:54155527-54156860 GCF_000317375.1 Microtus ochrogaster | reverse complement strand
CAGGGACCCAGGCATCCAGGGAACTGGACACCTTAGGGTCTCAATCCTGCCTCCAGGGCGCCTGTGCCCTCTCCTGCCGCACACAAGGCTGGAAACTATCCAGGCTCTGTCCCAGGAGCCCTGACACCACTGCCATCACTGCCCAGCTTAAATAGGAAAATTAAAACCATATGTGGTTAATGTAGCCATGAATTGATTGGGGGGTGAGTATTGCAGCAATGGAAAACACAGATTAACATTCCTCCAGTCTCAGAAACAATTCATAAAATAAAGAATGCTTCTGAAATCCAGATGGTGGTGGCGCACACCTTTAATCCCAGCACTCGGGAAGCAGAGACAGGCAGATCTCTGTGTATTCAAGGCCAGCCTCATCGACAAGAGCTAGTTCCAGGACAGGTTCCAAAGCTACAGAGAAACCCTGTCTCAAAGAAAGAAAAACAAAAACAAAGAACAAAAAACAAAAAAAACAAAACAAAACAGGATAGAGAAGCTGGGCAGTGGTGGCGCACACCTTTAATCCCAGCACTTGGGAGGCAGAGGCAGGTGAATCTCTGTGAGTTCACGGCCAGCCTGGTCTACAAGAGCTAGTTCCAGGACAGGCTCCAAAGCTACAGAGAAACCCTGTCTCAAAAACCAAAACCAAAACCAAAATCAAAACCAAAACCAAAACCAAAACCAAAACCAAAACAAAACAGGATAGAGAAAAATTGGCTTCATGGTGCCTACACATTACAATGGTCAAAGTGTTGAAAGGCGTCAATGGAAAATTCTCCCACAAGGAATGTTAAGCAGCCCCACTTTGTGTAAATATTTTGTACAACAGCCATGAGAACTAAATCATAAACAGTTTCCTCAATCTAAAATTTATCATTACATGGATGATATCTTACTGGATGTTTCAGATGCAGATACCTTAGAAAAAGTGTTTGATGAAGTAAAGAGAATTTTGCTTTGCTAAGAATTACAAATTGTTACTGAAAAAAATACAAAGAAGAGATTCTATCAATTGTCTAGGATATAGGATAGGTTTACAGAAAATTCAGCCACAGGAAGTACAAATCAGGAGAGATCAATTACGAACTCTTAATGATTTTCAGAATTGTTGGGAAATATTAACTCACTACAGCCCATAACTGGATTAATTGCTCAAGATCTAAGTAATTTATCTCAAACCTTATGAGATTATAAGGACTTAAATAATCCAAAAAAAAATTATCACCTGAGGCCGAGAGAGAATTGGCTTTGATAGAAAAAAAGATTACAGGTGTTAGGAATATACGCTCCTAACTTGACAACAGGATGCACATGTGGATCACTTGGATCCAGACTTGTT
>NC_022028.1:54153847-54155244 GCF_000317375.1 Microtus ochrogaster | reverse complement strand
CCTCTTCCCTCTCTCCTCCTCCTCCTCCTCCTCCACCTCCTTGTCATTTGTATTTTGTTTGTTAGACCAGGCTGGCCTTGAACTCACAGAGATTCCCCTGCCTTTGCCTTCCTAGTGCTGGAATTAAAGGTGTGTGCCACTACCACCTGGCTATAAAGGCATTCTTAAGCAGAAGATAATATTTTAGAGTGGATTTTTTAGCACACAAATAAAGTAAATAAATAAATACCTATGTAGACAAGGTTTCTGAATTGATTCTGAAAGGAAAAGTGAGACTCCATCAATTAGTAGAAAGAGACATAGCTGAAGCTGTAGTACCTTTTTCTGATGCTGAAATTGCCTCAGTAGGGGCAGAAAATGGGCATTGGCAAAGATCTTGCAGTAATTTTTTGGGAGAGATTAACAACAAATATCCTCAAAGTAGGAGCCTTCAGTTTATAAGAAGAACTAATTGGATTCTCCCTTATATATTAAAAAGGACACCATTTTCTGGGGCCCCTACATTCTATATTGACGCAAATAAATCAGGAAAGGCATATATGTCTGGGAAAATAAGTAAAGTTGCTCACAGCCCTTGTGATTCAGTTAAAAATTCAGAGTGGTATGCCAATCTTATGGTATTATGAGATTTCCCTGAATGTCTTAATATAGTTACTAACTCTCAATATGCAGAAAGTGTTGTTTTACACATTGAAACCACTGAGCTTATTCCAGATGATTCAGAATTATCTTTGCTATTTATTCAATTACAACAAGTAATCAGATATGAAATCATCCCTTGTATGTAACACACATCAGATCCCATAAGAGTCTACCAGACCCTCTAGAACAGGTAATGATGAAACTGAGCAGCAGTTAACAGGGAATGTGCTAGAAGCCTCAGAATTTCATAAAAACACCATGTTACAAGAACATGTTTAATAAGGTTATTCTGTCACTTGGCAACAAGCCAAGGGAATTATAAGGAAAGGTCCTACTTGTTCTTTGTATAACCAAACTCCATTACCTGCAGGAAGTAACCCAAAAGATACCCAAAAAAATGAAATTTGGCAAATGGATGTGTTTCATTTTGCAAGGTTTGGAAAATGGCAATATGTGCACTATATCATAAACATATTCAGGGTTGACATGGGCAGCTGGTCTGAGTTCTGACAGGCTGATTCTGCAATTACACTTACATCATGAGGATGTCTGCACAAATCAAGACAGACAGTGCTTCAGCAGATGTCTCCAGTAAAGTGAAACAGGTTTTTACATATTACAACCCAAAGCATATTACAGGTGTACCACACAACCCTACAGGTCAAACTGTCATAGAAAGGTCTAATCACACTTTAAGATTTATGTTTAAGGGGGCTGGAGAGATGGCTCAGTGGTTATGAGCATTGCCTGCTCTT
>NC_022028.1:54151740-54153224 GCF_000317375.1 Microtus ochrogaster | reverse complement strand
CTGGATGGAGGTGGGTGGTCCTTGGACTTCCCACAGGGCAGGGAACCCTGATTGCTCTTTGGGCTGACGAGGGAGGGGGACTTGATTGGGGAAAGGGGAGGGAAATGGGAGGCGGTGGCGGGGAAGAGACAGAAGTCTTTAATAAATAAATAAAATTTAAAAAAAAGGACTAATTGGATTCTCCCTTATATATTAAAAAGGACACCAGTTCCTGGGTCCCCTACATGCTATACTGATGCAAATAAATCAGGAAAGGCATATATGTCCAGAAAAATAAGTAAAGTTTCGCACAACCCTTGTGATTCAGTTAAAAACTCAGAGCGGTACGCCAATCTTATGGTATTATGAGATTTTCCTGAATCTCTTAATATAGTTACTAACTCTTAATATGCAGAAAGAGTTGTTTTACACATTGAAACCACTGAGCTTATTCCAGATGATTCAGAATTATCTTTGCTATTTATTCAATTACAACAAGTAATCAGATATGGAATCATCCCTTGTATGTAACACACATCAGATCCCATAACTGTCTACCAGGCCCTCTAGCACAGGTAATGATGAAACTGAGCAGCAATTAACAGGAAACAGGAAATTAATAGCCTTAGAATTTCATAAAAACACCATGTTACCAGAAAATGTTTAAAAAAGTTTTTTTTTTTTCTGTCACTTGGCATCAAGCCAAGGGAATTATAAGGAAAGGTCCTACTTGTTGTTTGTATAACCAAACTTCATTACCTGCAGGAAGTAACCCAAAAGGAACCCAAAGAAATGAATTTTGGCAAATGGTTGTGTTTCATTTTGCAAGGTTTGGAAAATAGCAGTGTGTGCACCATATCATACACATATTCAGGGGTGGCATGGGCAACGGGTCTGAGTTCTGACAAGGCTGGTTCTGTAATTACACTTACATCATGAGGATGTCTGTACAAATCAAGACAGACAATGATTCAGCAGATGTCTCCAGTAAAATGAAACAAGTTTTGCATATTACAACATAAAGCATATTACAGGTGTACCACACAACCCTACAGGTCAAACTGTCATAGAAAGGTCTAGTCACACTTTAAGAGCTATGCTTAATAAACAGAAAGGAGTAATAAAGACCCAGAGACAGACCACACAATGCTCTGTTAACTGTAACATTTTAAATACTAATGAGGGAGTGATGGCAGGTGTGGAGAGACAGCGGGTAATAGAAACAACTGCCGAGTTAAGTCAGCCTGAATAGAGATGAGTTGACCTCAGAATGGAAACCAGGGTGTGTGTTCCGTTGGGGAAGGGGTTTTACGTTTGTTTTCACAGGGCTGTTGAGTCTGCCCAGGAGAGGAGAGCATGGCATCTCTGAGCTCACTTCCTCTTCCTCCCAGCATTCTGTTCTGTTTACTCCACCCACCTATGTTCTAACCTATCAGGGCAAGCAGTTTCTTTATTTAATTAACCAATGACCTTCCTCCATCATTTCCCCTTTTTCTGTTTAAACA
>NC_022028.1:54144365-54146940 GCF_000317375.1 Microtus ochrogaster | reverse complement strand
TTGGCCCATTATATCTAGCCTCTTCTCGGCTAACTCTCGCACCTGGACTAGCCCATTTCTAATAATCTGTGTAGCCCACGAGGTGGCTTACCAGGGAAGATCTTAACCTATGTCCATCCTGGGTCGGAGCTTCATCGATCGCGTCTGCCCGGGAGAGGGGAGCCTGGCGTCTCTGAGCTCACTTCCTCTTCCTCCCAGCATTCTGTTCTGTTTATTCCACCCACCTATGTTCTAACCTATCAGGGCAAGCAGTTTATTTATTTAATTAACCAATGACCTTCCTCCATCAGTTACCAAATTCAGAAAAGAAACTTAGAAAAGAGATGTAAAGTTTATAAGGTCGAGAGACATAAGCTTGAGATGGTTATCTTAGAAATGTCTAAGGTCTAAAAAGATAGTTTTAGGATAGTAACACAAGTTATATTAGAAAGTGGTTTATGTATAAAACTTTAAGGTATCATAGATAATAGAGTAATTTCTCAGAATTTTTCAAATACAAATGGATTGGACATTTAAATGTAATTCTGTTTGTTTTTTGTTTTGTTTTGAGACAGGGCTTCTCTGTAGCTTTGGAGCCTGCCCTGGAACTCACTCTGTAGACCAGGCTGGCCTCAAACTCACAGAGATCCCCCTGCCTCTGCCTCCTGAGTGATGGGATTAAAGGTGTGTGCCACCACCACCACATGTAAATGTAATTACTATCTGATTATTGTTCTTATTGTACATAGTTTCACTATGTTAGAGTTAAAACTTTTCCATTTCATTTATTTAGACAAAGGGGAAATGTTGAGGGATATTTGATTGTACTGTGAAACTCAAGACTATTAATAAAGTTATCCTTGAGTCAGGGTGTGCAGTCAACAACTAACTAGACTTGTCTGGAATTAGCCATAGAGGTTTTGGAGGACCCAGGATATAATATGATAGAGACACAATGAGTAGGGCGGGCCTAGAAAGAATCATGGGGAGAGAGAGGATCAGCTGGTTTTTCTTCTGTTGCTTTCTTGACCTATCAGGTTTTTACCCCAATATCTGACTTCTAAGTTTTTATTAATGATAGAACAATTTACATAAACAATTAACATAGCTGTGTCCCCCTGATTGAGGAGTGGATTTCCCCCTCCCCAGATAGAGACAGTGACAGCAGACCAAGGAAGACATCCATCCACAGTCAGCACGGTGAGCCCTGAGCTCACTGGTCCCTCACAGGAGCCTGGGTGAGTCGGGGATAACCACTGACAGCCCCCACCCCCACCCCCAGTGCGCATTTCCGCACACACAGCTGCACCACTGCAGCCCCCTGCACAGCTCCCAGCAGCTCCACTCCACATCTCCTCTCCCTCAGGAACTGCAGCTGGTTTAACCCTGAGAGGGAAGCGCTACATTGTGTCAGCTCCGTGAACCTGTAGCTTCCTGTGTTTCCTGAGCCTCATCAGCTCCTCCTGGCTCCAGCAGGGATGTTTCAGTCCAGAGGAAAATTCACAGTCACCTCCCTGTTTTACAGAGGCCGGCTGCGTTCCTGCAGCCCCGGCTCCCGGCCACAGGCTATCTTTACACCCGAAATAATTACACGGAAACTGCATTCTTTAAAACACTGCCTGGCCCGTTAGTTCCAGCCTCTTATTGGCTAATTCTCACATATCAATTAACCCATTTCTAATAATCTGTGTAGCACCACGAAGTGGTAGCTTACCAGGAAAGATCTTAACCTGCGTCTGTGTCAAAGAGAGAATCATGGTGACTGCCTCACTGCCTTCTTCTTCCCAGCATTCAGTTCTGTCTACTCCGCCTATCTAAGCAGCTGTCCTATCAAAGGTCAAGCATTTTCTTTATTAATTAACCAATGAAAGCAACAGATAGACAGTTGACCCACCTCCATCAACCTCAGGCCAAGTGCTGGGGTGTCACGTGCAGCCCCAGGTCCCCTCACACTGAGGTCCAGTCACCTGACCTTTCCCCTCAGAAAGTCCCACCATTTTCCCTTCATCTCTCTTCTTTGACAAGCAATCTTATATTTCATTTTTAATTTTTCTTCATTCCTCATATACTTATCGTGTATGAATGTTATCTGTGGTCAACACTGGGACCCATCATCCCTCACAAGAAAAGATGGCAGCATCATGACAGCGATCATCACCTCCTTGGTCATCAGACATCTCTGCTAAGGCTCCTGGAGCTCCTGACTGGACGTCACAAAGCTAGAAAACTGCAGAGGCCGGAACCTGGAGCAGGGAATGAAGGATTTTCCATCTCTGGCATTCCCCACAATATTTTATTTTAATTTATGAATTTTGCATCTATGAGTATTTTTTTTTTTTGCTAGTAGTGTTTGCACCATGAATCTGCATGGTGTCCACAGGGACATTGGATGACATGGAACAGGAGTTAAGAATGGTTATGAGCCATCAGGTGGGTTCTGGGATCTGAACCTGGGTCCTCTGCAAGAACAGCACGTGCTCTCTAGCCCTGAGCCATCTCTTCATTCCCTGGATCATGTTTTATAATAAACATAATTCTAAAGTAGACTCAGCCTGTAAATCCTTGATTCCAGGATTCCCAGAGGCAGAGAGGGAGA
>NC_022028.1:54142328-54143790 GCF_000317375.1 Microtus ochrogaster | reverse complement strand
TGAGGAGTGACCTTGTCAATGCCAACAACACACAGCCCTGTTCTCACTCAGCTCCCACAGCCTCATCCTGTCCCACCAGATGCACACAGCACAGTGAACACAGATTCTGGGAGGTTCTCCACGCTGCCATTTATTTCCTCCATAAACTCTATCTCAATTCTTTATTTTACCACCAATCAACCTTTGAGATCAAGGACATGAACAATCAAGTTCACATTCAGATTCTTATTTTCAGTGGGGAAGTCAGGGTTGCAGCTCAGGACAGCATGGAGGAGACAGGATGGAGATGTCCCCTCCTGTCTGCAAGAACAGGAAGGTTGGCTGTGGAAGGGAACAGAGCAGTGCAGGAACAGGGTCCTGGTATGCGGGGTGGGCTGGGCTCCCCAGTTCTTCACATTGAGCCCATGGGATCACCGGGAACATCAGACACTATTGCTGAGAGTGAACTGAGGAGCTCTGGATGTCACAGGAGAGACCTGAACACATTGTCTGTCACTCCATCCACACCAGGCAGCTGTCTTCATGCTACAGAACAAGAGTCATGAACAATCACTGTGAAGACAACATCCCAACAATCCACCACTCACTCAAAGGTGATTCTGGGAGTTCTGAAACCCAATCATGTCCACTCTGCCCCTCCCCAAGTCAGGTCCCAGAGGGTCACCTTTACAGTCTGGGAGAGACACATCGGAGCTCTGAGAACTGTCCCTGCCTGGGGTAAAAATATATGTATTCATGGGAAGGTAAAAATTTGGCCCCTAGAAGATTTTCTGGAGGAGCTATTATGTATTGCCAGAGCTCCCCAAATACACCAGCTTCACCCCACGGGCCTCAGGGACAATCCTGCCCCCCACTTACCTGGAGCTGGAGCATAGTTCCCTCCTTTTCCACCTGTAAGAAGAAAAGCTGTGAGAGACCAGGGAAGTCCCCGACTCTAGGAAGTTTCCAGAACTGACAGCAGACCCAGGTTAGAGACAGCAGCAATGAGGGGTGTGGATGTGTTTCCCATTAATGAGGCAGAGCACACTTCTAAAAGGGGCTGAGAGAGAACTCAGACCCTGCCCTTTCCTACCTGGGTTTCTCCTCCTCTTCCTCACAACAGCCACCACAGCTCCAATGATCACAGCTCCAAGGAGAACCAGACCAGCAATGACTGCCACGATGGGGACCGTGGACTGAGGAGGCTCTGGGAACAGAAGGACAGGAAGGGAAGGTGAGGGTCATGACCCCACCTCTCAGCACTGACCCTGCTCAGGGTCCGCAAAAGGCTCCAGCTTTCCCTGACCCCAGCTCTGCACCCACTCCCTCCTTACCCCATCTCAGGGTCAGGGACTCAGGCAGCCCCTCATGGTACACATGGCATGTGTATCTCTGCTCCTCTCCAGAAGGAACCACCAGAGATGCCCACTTCTGGAAGGTTCCATCACCCGAAGGTCTGGTCTCCACCAGCTCCATGTCCTGA
>NC_022028.1:54139337-54140511 GCF_000317375.1 Microtus ochrogaster | reverse complement strand
GCATGACCCCAGTGAGGGTTTCCTCTTCCTCAGGACTGAGCCCAGCCCGAGGGCAGAGGGAGGAGTTGCCCGCGGCCCCGCACCTGTGCGCAGCAGTGTGTCCTTCCCGTTCTCCAGGTATCTGCGCAGCCCCTGCACGCACGTGTCCTCCAGGTAGGCCTTCCAACTCTCTGCATCCCCAGCCTGCTCCCACTTGCGCTTGGTGATCTGCGCCGCCACGTCCGCCGCCGTCCACGTCGTCAGGTCGTCGTTCAGGGCGATGTAATCGCGGCCGTCGTAGGCGTCCTGAAGGTTCCCGCGGAGGAGGCGCCCGTCCGACCCCACCTCACAGCCGTACATCCTCTGGATGGTGTGAGAGCCTGCGGGGACCCCGCGGTCAGTTCCTCTCACCTGTTCGGCCCCGGGGTCACCCGAGGCCCGGCCCACAAGAGGTCAGCCAGCGGAACAGCCTTTTCCCGCCCCTCCCCCGTCACCCACGCCCGCGGCCCCGCCCACCCGCGGACTCTAAACCGAAAGGGAAACCGGGTCCGGTCCCCGCTCTGCTCCCGAACCTCGGACCTGGCACCCGGGGCGACTTTGGCCCGTGCGTGGGGACGTGGAGGGGTCGTGACCTCTGACCGCGGTCACTCACCGCCCTCGCTCTGGTTGTAGTAGCCGAGCAGGGTCCTCAGGTCAACTCGGTCAATCTGCTCGGCGTTCTTCATGTTCCTTGTCTCCCTCTCCCAATACTCCGGCCCCTCCTGCTCCACCCACGGCGCCCGCGGCTCCTCTCGTGGAGTCTCCGCGTCGCTATCGTAGCGCACGAACTGCGTGTCGTCCACGTAGCCCACAGAGATGAACCGGGGCTCCCCGAGGCCGGGCCGGGACACGGTGGTGTAGAAATACCGCAGCGAGTGCAAGCCTGGGGGCGGCGAGCGGTGAGACCCCGACCCTGTTCCCGGGACCCCGGGCAGGAGCGCGGGCCGGGAGGGGAGCAGGGCGCGGGGCTCGGGGCGCGGGTTGGGAAGGGGCGGGAGGGTCCGGCTGAGCCACATGGGGACGCGGCTTCCCCGGTGCCGCCCCCGCCCTCCCCGCAGAGCCCGTTTCCCTCCCGACCCCGCACTCACCCGCGCGGGTCTGGGTCGGGGCCAGGGCGGCCGCCAGCAGCAGGAGCAGCCAGTGCGGTGCCATCGCC
>NC_022028.1:54136321-54138834 GCF_000317375.1 Microtus ochrogaster | reverse complement strand
TATGTGACTCTCCCTGCAGGAAGGAGGCCCTGCTCACCTCTGCTTTCACTTTCTACTTCAGTTATGTTTGGCTGGGGTTTGAAGACAGCAAGTAAAAATCCAGAGAAACAAAAAATTAATAAATTTAATTTTTCTCCACACTATTGAACCGTATGCAACCTAGAATATCCAGTGTGTACTGTGTTGTGAGAATCGCCCTCTGTCCACACTCAACATGACTGAGGAACTCAGAAGCCAACTGTTATCAGGTCCAGGGTCCCACAAGCCTGTGACGTTCATCTCCCTCATCTCATCAGCTCATAAAGTGAGAGCGAAGGTCAGAGAGAGAGATAGAGAGAGAGAGAGAGAGCGAGAGCCACATATTATGTAACTATCATTTTATTCTGCTTTATATTTAGTTACTCTTAATTCTTACTGTGGTTTATTCACTAAAGTAACTGTAGTGTGGAAGTGTGTGGACACAGGAAATGTGGAGTGTAGACAGGGTCAGTGCCCTGCTGTATTTGGTCTCCACAGGGTCTCTTCCCATGGAGAAGGGGTTCACTGTGCTGAGACAATGACCCAGGTCCACACGGACAATCTCAGGACTATGGAATGAAAATCTGTGTAAAACACAAGCACCTGGAGCCACAGATGATCATCTGGGAAGAAACACTAGGAGTCTGAGTGTAAGCACAGGCTGTAAAGACACGATCCTGAGTGAAGAGGCAAAGTCTCTGTTTACAGGTGAGATCACGAGCATTGGTCTTTGTTGTATGGAGCTGCTTGTTTGTTTCTCAGCCACCCAGACTCCCGCAATAATCACACGGAAATCACATTATTGGCAATACTGTTTGGCCAATAGCTTAAGTATATCTCTGGCTAACTTTTATATCCTAAACTAACCCATCTCCATTAATCTGTGTATTGCCATGTGACTTTGCCTTACCGGCAAAGTTTCGGCATGTCTGTTTCTGGCGGCAGCTCCATGGCTTCTCCAAACTCCCCCTCTTTTGTCCCAGAATTTAGTTTAGTTTTCCCTGCCTAGCTAAGTTCTGCCTTGCAATAGGCCAAAGCAGTTCTTTTATTCATTAACCAATAATAGACAAAAGGACCTTCCACAAAATTTTGCCTTTTCTGTTGAAATAAAAAAGAAAGATTTTAACTTTAACATAGTAAAATTATATATAGCAAAACAAGTTATCAAACAAGATTTACAGTTATAGTATTATTATCTCCTTTATTTTTTATCATTACTAAGGAAAACTACAACTATCTATTCTTCAACTCCATTAAAGATTCCAGAAGGATATACTATTACCTAAGTAACAGGAAGTGCATTGTAAGCAACTTCCAAAACTGTAGAATTGACAGAGACATCTCACTGCCTGGACAGTCACCCAAAGTTCTTCTGTATCACTGTGGCATCCATCTTCAGCCCACAGGCCCATAGTATCCGGAGACTTTCCCATGAAGCAGGAAATTTCCAAAACAGTTTTGCCTGTTAGCAGTTTGTCAGTCACTTTCTTCTGTGTCCTGCAGAATGTCTGACAGACTCTTCCATGAAGCAGGAACCCCAAAGGATCATCTCACCTTCCTTAGGCAGCTTTAGCATCATTTTTCTGTGGGTTCTGCATGTCCAGTTCATACAGCATAACATCAAGAGTCCAGACAAGAACAATCTCTTGCCCAAATGGCTATCAAACTCCATATGGAGCCTCTTTGGTGCCAATCTTCCTCTTGAAGCTTTTTGTGCTTCCAAGTGCAGATGTGTCTCATTCTCTTGAAAAGTCATAAGCTTTTAAAACATTTTAAATGTCATATTCTGAAGGTCTCTGAAAGATTTGAAGAATACCTATCTAACTGAAATATATCTCTATATATTTAGAAAACATAACTAACATGACTACAAGCTTGACTATTAACAGATGGTTATCTACTTTCTTAATTATACATTACATTTTAAAATGAACTGTACAAACACAATACCTTAACCAAGAGCAGGAATATAACAAAATTGACCTTAAATTTGTATCGATAGATCAAGATCCATAGCAATGCAGAGTATCCATCTCCATAGCATATCCCCCTTTAAATGTAAACAAACATTTATAGACAATATTTGGTATAATTCTCTCAAAATTGCTTCCTGCTTTTTGTCAACTGCCAACTGTGCACACAGTCCCTGTGCGGATTTGGTAACGCGTGAGCATCACCTAGGTGGTGCTGGTTTTGAGGGCATGAAGGAGTCATGGAGGGCAGATGAGGTTCTGCATGTGAGAGGCCAGGAGAGGCCGCTGGTGAAGGTGCAGCCTCAGTGGAGGCCCAGGACTGAAGGGCTCATGACAAGGATTTGAGGCTTTGCACCATGAGACCCTGTGAGAGGCCATTGGTAAAAGTGAAGCCCAGTGTTTTGGAGACACCAGCACCATGGAAGATCACGAAGAACAGCAGCAGCAGTAAGTGGAGCAGCCGAAGCCTGGAAGAGGAGCTGTGTGAGCTGCAGTGGGCAGAGCTGGAGAAGAGACCATAGC
>NC_022028.1:54133486-54134017 GCF_000317375.1 Microtus ochrogaster | reverse complement strand
ATGTGTATGTGTGTATATCTTTGTGAGCCTACGCCTCCTGTATGCAGTTTCCAGCCGAGGCCCTGAGAGCATCGGATGCCTGGAGCTGGAGTTGTAGGTGATTGAGAACACCCAATGAGGGTGCTGGGAAGGATCCTCTGAGAGAGCACCCTACCAGCTGAGCCTCTCCCCAGCACCTGGACTAACATTTCACACCCCCTTGGGGTAGGCCACTGAGGGGTCCTGCCAGGCTCTGGTCTCACTGTGAGATGCACAGTTCTTCCAAGCTCTTTAGATGCTTTTACCACTAAGACGTTTAGAACTCAGAGCTCACAAACCTGCACCACAGCGCAGAGATTATACAAAAGAAATCCAGAAACACAAGAGAAGGGAGAGTGACCTCTGCAGTAGAAGTTCTAATGCACCCCAGTCTCCACTTCCCCTGGGTCAGTGGAGTGCTCCCCACATCGATGTCCCAGTCTGGCTGTCCCTGTTGAGTTCACCTGGCTTTAGGAGCAGACCAACTCCTGCAGGGTTTGTCTCTGTGATCCA
>NC_022028.1:54129229-54130262 GCF_000317375.1 Microtus ochrogaster | reverse complement strand
AGAGAGAGAGAGAGAGAGAGAGAGAGAGAGGGAGAGAAGGAGGGAGAGAGAGGAGGAGAGAGGGAAAGCCCTGTGTGTACACGGGGAGAGAAAACAGAGAGAGAGAGAGAGAGAGAGAGAGAGAGAGAGAGAGAGAGACGTGGTGGGAGAGGTTAGAGATTAAAAGGAGTGGGCGTGGCTTGGGCAGGGACCGAAAGAATAACACACACACCCTTAATCCCAGAACTCTGGGCGGAGTCAGGTAGATCTCTGAGTTCAGGGCCAATCTGGTTTATAGAGTGAATTCCAGAGCAGCCAGGGCGATGCAGAGAATCCTATCTTGAGAAAGATAACAAACAAAAACAAAGAAACAAAAAAAAAATGATGAGGATCTTCCTTCTTACTTCAAATTAAACAAAAATCCCTTAGAGGTATACCCTTAATGTTTCGGTTTTACTTAATTCCAAATGTAGTCAAGTTGAGGAACAAAAAAGCAGCTACCATAGTAGCCACGGCAGTGACCCTGCCAACAGGCTGATGCAGACTTTATCACCGCTGCCTCCACTGCTGGTCCCCATCTCCTCCTCATGCTACACATGACAGTGATCAGGAGCAGTGAGGAGAGAGCACGTGAGAGGAGCCTGTGTGTCTCAGCCAGTAAACTTCTTCATGGGGCTGGAGAGACGGCTCAGTGGTTAGGAATGCTTGCATTCTTGCAGAGGACGTGGGGTCAGTTCCCAGCTCCTACATAGCTGCTCACATTTTTAGCTTCTGATTCTGTGACAACCAGGCACACACGAGACACACATGAGGCACACATATACAAACACAAGAAGATATGAATGCATATTGAATAAAAGTAAATATTTAAGAAACCATTCTTTATCTAATATTGTGTGTATGTGTGCATGGGTATGAGTGCAGGGAAATGAGACCTGTGGTGCCCGTGTCATGGCTCACACATGGGGGTCGTAGGATGGTGGAGTCAGTGCTCTCCCCCTTTATGTGGAGTCAGCAATGAAACTCAGGTTGTCAGAGTTGGTGGCCAGGGCTT
>NC_022028.1:54128472-54129129 GCF_000317375.1 Microtus ochrogaster | reverse complement strand
CATCTGCTGTGTCTGTGCTGGTGTTAAAGTGTCTGCCACCTCACAGCCTCTCACCTTCTGAGACTGCATTCACACAGCTCAGGCTGGTTTTGAACTCTCTGTCAAGGACCAGCCTCAACAAAAACACTTTTGACAAGATAGGTGTATGGGAATTGAAGAAATATATGCAAAGAATTTGAAGACGAATAAAAATAATAAGACAGAAAACAGAAAGTGTTGGTAGGGCATTTCAGTGACTAAAATCCTGAAATTTTACCAGCGACTTTTTTTTAAAAATAGCTTTTATATTTAATATAAATGGGGACGAGAAGGTAACAAAGGCTTTATTAACGTGATACAAAGGATAACTCACACAGTGGATGGCTTCATCGCTCTGAGACATCAAATCATCAGCATTCTGTTTTCTAGGTAGCAAAGGAGCTCTGGTCACTTATTCTGAAGACTTCCCTTCCCCAGGTGACCTCATAGTTACTGAAGAAGGAGCAGAAGCACATTTGCGTATCCTGACCACCTGTCAGGATGGGATGTAACTGTCTTAATTTCAAAAGAACCAGGCAATCACCTCCTGAGTTAGGAGGTGCAACTATGCCTGTCAAATCTCCAAACTCTCTGACCCTCAGACAAGGTGGAAATGGGCTTGCTTTTTTTTTTTTTTTT
>NC_022028.1:54126744-54127312 GCF_000317375.1 Microtus ochrogaster | reverse complement strand
GTCCCGTTCTGAGATTCCTGGAGCAGGATCGCCATTCTCCAACTGAGGTCCAGGTAAGAGCAGAGTCTGACTGCTTTGCTTTTCAGATCTTCAGGTTGAACCCCAGTTTCTCTCTCTGAGTGTCTATTAATCGTGCTTTGCTCAGGAATCTCCCCAGCAGGCAGGGTTGTTGGTGGCAGAGTAGGGGTGGAGTGGGGTGGTGAGATGAACTTTCACCTCTTCCTGATAGAGAAAGGAACAAGCAGAAGAAACACACACCCTGTTCACATCAGCTTTCAGTTTCGGTGTTCCGATTGCTCTACTGACTGGGAGCGCTCTGCTGGAGTCGGCTAGGACAAAGTTTCTGTAGAGGCCATGATGGCTAGTACCAGGCTCTGCTTCCTGTCTGCTGGCCTAGGAACCATGACCCTGTTGGAGATGTGGAAAGCGGAGCCTGGTGTTGGGGAGAGCCGAGCTTAGGGCTGTGAGAGCACCGTGGAGCAGGGCTGAACTCCAGGAGGAAGATCTGGAGCCTGTTGAGTTCCCTAATATCTTGAGGTGTCCCCATGAAGTCACATCCTTTCAAAGC
>NC_022028.1:54125383-54125951 GCF_000317375.1 Microtus ochrogaster | reverse complement strand
CCCCGAGGGAGGGGTGGGCACAGGCTCCGTGTCTGGGGTCACAGGCAGTGTGGACATGGAGAGTGGGATTGGCAGTGTCTCCTCTGGGCTCTCCTTGGGGTGCTGAGAGGCCAGGGCCTGGGTTCTGGGTAGAGCTTGCTGCACTGTGGCTGGGCATGGGGTGGAAAGGAAGGAATGGCTTCCTCTCAGAGGACTTGGATGTCCCCAGCTCTCCAGTCCTGTTCTGCGTGGCCGGGAGGAACCCGGGCATGGGTGTTTGTCAGTGTTGGGTTGTGGGGGCGTTCACCCTGGTAGTGTAGACGTGTTTTGTCCAGTGGGGCTGACACCTGCCCTGATGATCTTCTCCCTGCTCAGGTGTCCAAGCTCTGTGTGGAACCTCCCTCCTGCTGCAGCCCAAGGGTCTTGGTCTCCCCACCTGTGTCCCCCCGGCTCCAAGGACATGGACAAGTGCTGCAAGCATGCTCTGCTCCGCCGTGTTACCTGCCTGTTTGTCCTTGCACAGCTGCTTACCCGGGCGTCCACAGGTGAGTGTGCTCTGCTCTCTCTCCCATGTCTCCCTGCGGTGACC
>NC_022028.1:54121048-54125283 GCF_000317375.1 Microtus ochrogaster | reverse complement strand
GCCCTCCTGATGGGCAGCACAGCCTCCTCGGGGACACGTCTGTTTCTGGAGCTGCCCAGATTAAGCCTGGTCACAGTTAGGGAACAGTAGAAGCACAGGAGGCAGCCATGCTCTTCCCGAGGGAGGGGTGGGCACAGGCTCCGTGTCTGGGGTCACAGTCAGTGTGGACGTGGAGAGAGGGATTGACGGGGTCTCCTCAGGGCTCTCCTGGGGTGCTGAGAGGGCAGGGCCTGCGTTCTGGGTAGAGCTTGCTGCACTGTGGCTGGGCATGGGGTGGAAAGGAAGGAATGGCTTCCTCTCAGAGGACTTGGATGTCCCCAGCTCCCCCGTCTTGTTCTGCAGGGCTGGGAGGAACCCGGGCATGGGTGTTGGCCTGGTGGTATAGACGTGTTATAGTATATTGTGTCCAGTGGGGCTGACACCTGCCCTGATGATCCTCTCCCTGCTCAGGTGTCCAAGCTCAGTGTGGAACCGGCCTCCTGCTGCAGCCCAAGGGTCTTGGTCCCCCCACCTGTGTCTCCCCGGCTCCAAGGACATGGACAAGTGCTGCAAGCATGCTCTGCTCCGCCGTGTCACCTGTCTGTTTGTCCTTGCACAGCTGCTTACCCGGGCGTCCACAGGTGAGTGTGCTCTGCTCTCTCTCCCCATGGCTCCCTGCAGTGACCTGGTTCTGCCAGGTACCAGGCTGCTCAGATGTGCACAAACTCATTATGACCTGGGATCTAGGATTTTTATAGAATTCCATTTACAGTAAATTAGTTATAAAAATCTAGGTTGAACATGCCTACCTAAGCATATGAGAGGCTGGGAATGGAAAATTGCACTTCCTTGGTCAGCTTGAGCACAGCAGCCACACCCTACCTAGGGAGCAGAGCTGGCATCACAGCCTTGGAGCTGGCAGTGTGCCAGGGGTGTGAGGAGCTGCAGAGGCCAGGGTTGGCTGAAGCAGAGTGAGCCAGGGAGGCAGAATCAGGAGCTGAGTGTGGGAGATCCTGCTTGGATGAGGGAGTGAGGTTCTGCAGGGACTGTGGGTGGACGGTTCTGAGGCAGGAACAGTCCTGTGGGACCCGGTGATCTCTGGTGGGGAATGTAGAGTCAAGACTGAGCTTCGAGTAGAGCAGGGATGTGACTTTGATCCATGTATAAAGGTCATAGGGGTGGGGCTTGGGTGGGGCTTGGGAGACGTCAGACAGGAGTTGGTGAGTGACAACAGTGGGTCAGACCCAAATGGAGCAGGACAGTCTGATAAGTGCCCTTTGGGAACCCTCAGCCCCAGTATCTCAGTCCTCCTGCCTAGAGGACCAAGAGCACTCAGAGTGAGGCAGCCATATTTTCTATTTATCAAACAGTGATTGGGGGGCCCTGGTGATGCTGTGTGATTTTGCACAGACGTAACCTTTGTCTCCATATATTATATTTCATGTGTAGGGGTGTTTTTTTCAGAATGTATGACTGTGTACCACCTTCTGGTCTGATACCCACAGAGTCTAGAAGAGTGTTATAGATAGTTGTGGACCACAATGTCGGTATTGGGAATTGAACCTGGGTCCTCTGAAAGAGTAACCGGTGCTGTTAACTGCTCAGCCATCTCTCTAGTTCCTTGATTTATGCTTTAAATTTCACATAAATTTCAGTGGAGGAAGAAGTGGATTGATATCCTGAATTCAGGATTGGTAGATGGGTGTTTCCTGGGTGTGGTCTAAGACAGGCCAGTTAGACTTCTGCTTTTTAGGGTGCGTTCTCAAACCCAATGGTGTGAGCATCCGCAGGGACCTTTACAAATGCATCCTTCTTGGGCTCATCACAGATGTATTGAAGTTGGAGAGCTGGGGTGAGATCTAGTTACTTGAAATGTAAGCTGGGAATGAATGCATAAGTGATTTTTTGAATATTTATTTATTATGTATACAGTGATCTGTCTTCATGTGCACCTAGATGTCAGAAGAGGGTACCAGATCTCATAATGGATGGTTGTGAGCCATCATGTGGTTGCTGAGAATTGGACTCAGGACCTTTGTAAGAGCAGTCAGTGCTCTTAATCTCTGAGTTGTCTCTCTAGACACAAGTAATTTTTTTTTATGCTAGGGTCTGGGAGCAGGGGCACAGATATAAGAGAGTGTCTTCCATCATTTATGTGCTATGCTGCCATAGTCTAAAGATCTCTTGTACAATAGTCACAGATGCTTAACCCACAACGCCTAGGACAATCTTGTTCACCTCTTGCTCCCAGGACATGCCGTGTCTTAGTGGGTGTTCTCTGTTGTGACCCATGCCTCTACAATCTTCTCACTGCTACACCTGTGTCCACAGATGAGTTCTGGGTGTCTGGTCCCTCAGACCCCATTGTGGCCGAGCTGGGTGGAGAAGCCATACTTCCCTGCTCCCTGTCTCCAGCCATGAGTGTGGAGAACATGGAGGAGCTGAGGTGGTACCGAACCAGGTTCTTAGAAGCGGTGTTTGTCTATCGGAACCAACAAGAGCAGAAGGAAGAGCAGATGGATGAGTATTTAGGGAGGACATCCCTGGTGAAGGACCAGTTCCACCAAGGCAAGGCTGCTGTGCGCATCCACAAGGTCTGGTTGTCAGATAGTGGAACATACATCTGCTTCTTCAAACAGGGTCCCTACTATGAAGAGGCCCTCTTGGAGCTGAAGGTGGCAGGTTGGTTAACTGATCCCTGTTCTAAAGATGTTGGGGGACCTGTGTGTGGGAGGAAAGTAAGGGATCATGTCACTCAGCTCCCTAATTTATTTTTGAGCAATGTCTTCTGTAGACCAGACTGTGGTGAAGCCAGCTGTGTAGTGGAGGGTGACCCTGAACGTTGGATCCTCCTGCTTTTCCTAATTCTGGGAAAATTCACAGGAATGCTCTGCCATACAGGGCTCTGGGACAACATTGTTATTTCTATTTATTTTTTAGTTTTTTTTGAGATGAGAAAGAGGCGATACATTCTTATATAGGTTAAGTCAATCTAAATTCTATATGTGTAACCCCTAAAATGTTCTTGACCTTGTTCTGGGGACAAGGGATCCTGCCAATGTCATGGTAAACACCAGCTGTTGGATTTTGTATTTTAGAGGCATAGGCAGAAAAAGTCAGAGAGCTCCAAAGAGATGTCAGTGAGAAATGATGATCCATGCTTTAGACAAATGATCGGGCAGAGGAAGGGAGGGCGTTCAGGGCTTCCCTGGGTGGACCTGGGTGTTCTGCTCTCCTGGTGGTCACAGGTGTGTGGAGAATGGGGAGACGGAGTGATGGTTTCTACCTCAGGGCTCTGGGGTCCAATGTCCTTCAGTTCCTCTGGGTCTTGTGGTTGATAGAAGAGTGACCCGAGCCCTCTTTCCCATAGCAGTGGGCACTGTTATCTTTCTGCTGTTGAGCAATGGGGGCAAATCCTGGTCCCAGCCCCGGAGGGCTTTCCTCTTCAATACCTGTGTTTCCCATGAGAGGTTCCTATGAGACGCACAGGTGATCCTGGGATCCCTGAGCCTAAAGTGTCTCCTAGGGTCCTTACATGTGTCCTCCTGCAGGGATGGGCTCTGTCCCTGAAGTGCACATCAAAGGTATAGAAGATGGTGGTGTGTGTGTGGTGTGCAATGCTTCAGGGTGGTACCCGAAGCCCCAGGTGCAGTGGAGAGACTCCAGAGGGGAGAATCTCCCAGCATCCTCTGAGACCCACACTGAAGATGCTGAAGGGTTGTTCAGCATGGAGAGCACATTGGTGGTGAGAGACAGGTCCTTGGGGAGTGTGACCTGCTCCACCTTCAATCCCATCCTGGGCCAGGAGAAGGCCATGGCCATGTTCATCCCAGGTGAGGGCTGTTCCTCACTCCTACAGAGCTCGGGAAGTGGGTGGCCTTTCTGGAGTGTGCTGGGCTGGCTGTCCTCAGGTGTGCCCCTCACTGGCTCTCTGCCTGGGCCACAGAGCCCTTCTTCCTTCAGGCTTCTCCCTGGATGGCAGCTTTTGCCGTGGGCATGACCGTGATGGGACTTCTAGTCCTAGCGTCTTGCTGTTTTCTCATATGGGAGCAGCGTGCAAGGATGCAGGTGCATCAGGAACTGGAGAATCTGCTGCGTGAGCAGGAGGAGTGGCAGAAGACAAAGGAGCATGCGCTGAAGACAGCGTGTAAGTCCTGATGGCAGTGAAGGACTGGGCCAGAGTCTCCAGGAAGATCCAGGGTTCTGGGATCAGAGTAGGTGGCCCCCGAAGCCCCGAGAGCAGGGCTGGAGTCCTG
>NC_022028.1:54116208-54116915 GCF_000317375.1 Microtus ochrogaster | reverse complement strand
GGCTCACAGGCATGCTCTGCCATACAGGGCTCTGGGTCATCAATGTTATTTCTATTTATTTTTTAGTTTTTTTTTGACATGAGAAAGAGGTGATACATTCTTATATAGGTTATTTCCATCTAAATCCTATATGTGTAGCCCCTAAATGTACTGGGCCTTGTTCTGGGGACCAGGGATTCTGCCAATGTCATGGTATCCACCAGCTGTTGGATTTCATATTTTAGAGGCGTAGGCAGAAAAAGTCAGAGAGCTCCAAAGAGATGTCAGTGAGACATGATGATCCATGCTTTAGACAAATGATCGGTAGAGGAAGGAAGGACGTTCAGGGCTTCCCTGGGTGGACCTGGGTGTTCTGCTCTCCTGGGGGTCACAGGTGTGTGGAAAATGGGGAGACGGAGTGATGGTTTCTACCTCAGGGCTCTGGGGTTCAATGTCCTTCAGTTCCTCTGGGTCCTGTGGTTGATAGAAGAGTGACCCGAGCCCTCTTTCCCATAGCAGTGGGCACTCTTATCTTTCTGCTGTTGAGCAATGGGGGCAAATCCTGGTCTCAGCCCTGGAGGGCTTTCCTCTTCAATACCTGTGTTTCCCATGAGAGAGTCCTATGAGATACATAGGTGATCCTGGGATCCCTGAGCCTAAAGTGTCTCCTAGGGTCCTTACATGTGTCCTCCTGCAGGGATGGGCTCTGTCCCTGAAGTGCACATCAA
>NC_022028.1:54114015-54115128 GCF_000317375.1 Microtus ochrogaster | reverse complement strand
GGGTCTTATTCCCACCAATGCCTGTCGTCTGTATTGTTGACTTTTGTCTCCATTAGCTCTGGACTATTGCCTGCCCTGGGGGCCATAAACAGGGTTAAACTTTCAGTGAAGATGCAGGCAGGAACCTGGGGCAGGAACTGAAGCAGGGACCACAGAGAACAACCGCTTGCTGCCTTGCTCCCAATGGCCTGCTCAGCCTGCTTGCTGGTCCTCCCCGGGATCCCCTCCCTAGTACTGACATTGTCCTCAGTGGGCTGACCCCTCCTACAATAATCCTCAATCAAGAAAACGCCCCACAGCGTTGCTTGCAGCCGTTCTGCTGGGGCATCTCAGCTGTGT
The DNA here is from genome assembly GCF_000317375.1 of Microtus ochrogaster. Lineage (NCBI taxonomy): Eukaryota > Metazoa > Chordata > Mammalia > Rodentia > Cricetidae > Microtus > Microtus ochrogaster. Next base: position 54,114,789 of record NC_022028.1, on the reverse strand, counting down.
CTCCCTCCTCTCCGATGACGCTAGCTTGTGCCAAGTTGACACAAAGCCAACCTGCAGAAGACGTTTATAAGTGAATCAGGTCACAGACCCTGGAGTGTGACCTCCACCCATTCCACAGTCATCCCCCAGGGAGTCGGTTCCCTCAGCTCTGAAGGTGTTGATCAAAGTGATGGGCAGAGCCTGGGCTGCGGACCTGAGTGGAAGGGATGATGAGCTGGGTGCCCGTGGAATAGTGGTGCCCTGCTGAAGAGATATTTCAGCGTCCATGAGGAACAGTGGCTGCTTCACCCAGAACTCACTTCCTGTCCATGTTTATACACATTCTTCTCTTCAGCACATCTCCAAATCTACCTTTCCAAGAAGTGCTGATATCGTCATGTTTTCTGACAATTGTCAAATAATTTTACTTATTCGCTAAAAATTTTTTTTTACATAGCAAGGTTTGATTAAGAGTGAGGCTAGAACAATTATAGATTATTATTAGTAGTAGTGTTTAAGTTTTGGGTTTTGAAGTAGAGGCAGCCATTTTACAGCTAAAAAACCACACAGAATTGGGACAATGGGAGACTTAACCCTAAAGCACCATCGTTCTCATCTGTGGTCCAGGGAATTTCCCATAATACTTTGCTGCCTCTGCATCTTGCAGAATCCAGCTCCTCAGGGTCCTCTCTCCTCCTAGGTAAACCTCACCTTTAGAATGGAGGGAGGATGGGTTGGTGGACTGTTTGAGTGGGCTGTTCTGATCGGTTCTCAGGAGAATATGTTCCTTTGCAG
>NC_022028.1:54105148-54106696 GCF_000317375.1 Microtus ochrogaster | reverse complement strand
TTTTTTTTTTTATCATGAAGGGGTGTTGGAGTTTGTGAAAGGCTTTTTCAGCATCTAATGAGTTGATCCATGTGGTTATTTCCTTTCAGTCTGTTTATATGGTGGGTTACGTTGATAGATTTTTGTATGTTGAACCATTCCTGAATCTCTGGGATGAAACTATTGATCATGATGGGTGATCTTTTAAAAATATGTTCTTGGATTTGATTTATGACTATTTTATGTAATATCGTTACATCAATGTTCATGAGGGAAGTTGGCTAAAATTCTCTTTGTTGAATCTTTCTGTGGGTTGGGTATCCAGGGCTATTGTGGCCTCATAAAATGAATTTGGCATGTTCCTTCTGTTTCTATTTTGTGGGATAATTTGAGTAGTATTGATATTGGTTATTCTTTGAAAGTCTGGTAGAATTCTGCTTCAAAACTATCTGGCTCTAGGATTCTTTTTTTTTTTTTTTTTTTTTTTTGATTGGAAGACTTAATGGCTACTCCTATTTCCTTAGGGGTTAAAAGTCTATTTAAATTGTATATCTAATCTTAATTTTACTTTGGTAAGTGGTACCTATTTAAAATTGTCCATTTCTTTTAGATTGTCCAGTAATTCTATTTCCTCTGTGTCTGTTGTTAAGTTCCCCCTTTCATTTTGATTTTGTTAATTTGGATATTCTCTCTCCGTCTTTTAGTTAGTTTGGGTAAGGGTTTGTCTAATTTGTTGATTTTCTCAAAGAACCAACTCTTTGTTTCATTGATTCTTTGTGTTGTTCTCTTTGTTTCTGTTTTATTGATTCCGTCCCGGAGGTTGATAATATCTTGCAGTCTACCCCTCTTGGGTGTGTTTGCTCTAGTGCTTCCTTCCAGATGAATTCTGTCTGCATGTATGCCCGCACATCAGAGGAGGGCACCAGATCTCAGTACAGATGGCTGTGAGCCACCATGTGGTTGCTGGGAATTAAACTCAGGACCTCTGGAAGAACAGCCAGGACTCTTAACCTCTGAGCCATCTCTCCAGCCCTCAGTTTCTTTTCTCATATTCTCTATGACCACCTCCCAAGGGATGACACTGCCCACAATGGGCTGGGCCCTTGCACATAAATCATCAATCAAGAAGATGTCCCATAGACTTGCCTACAGGTGAATCCTATGGAAGCATTTTCTCTATTTAGATTCTTTCCTCCCGGATTACCTGTCTTGTGTCGAGATCACGTAAAAGTTAGTCAGCACAATGTAGTTGTGGTCTCCTCGAGCTGTCAGAGCTGTGACTACCCAGAGACCTGCATAAGAGTTAACCCATGAGGAGAGGAGAGCCACAAGGACCTGCCCTTACTAAATGGAGATTTTCTGTCTTCGAATCTCTCTGTCTCTGTCTCTGTCTCTCTCTGTGTGTGTTTATGGAAGGTATGTTGTCCCCACAACTCCCAAGTCTGTACTTTAGAAAATGGGTGTCTGAAATCTCTTACATGACCTGTGCTTCTCTTGTAGATTGGCGCAGGGAGCACTTCCAGTCCTGTGAGTGACCTGGTCCTTAGGGACACTCCTCCTGCTCTTCCC
>NC_022028.1:54097042-54104293 GCF_000317375.1 Microtus ochrogaster | reverse complement strand
GAGTCTGGGAATCCTCCAGGGGAGGGGCTCACCCCAGGCTCTGGAGTTGTTGACTCTCCCCCAGGGGAGGAATCCCCATTCCTCCCTCATCCTGGTGAGGCTTTTCTCCCATAGTGCAGTTCACTGCCTCTAAGTTGTCAGTGTGAGTCCTTGTGGGACTGTAGAAGCCACAGGCTTTCTTTGGGTCACCAACCAGCTCCCAAGTCCTGAATGGGGACTCGGCATTTATTGTGGATGCTTGGCCTTATCTTGTGCTTGCCGTACTAGCTCTCATTGCTTAGATTAGCCTGTTTCTCTTCATCTCTGCTTTGCCTCAGGACTTTTTACTTTATTTCCTTTCACATATCCTACTCTGTGTGTGTCTGTCTGGTGGCTGCCTGCTGCCCCGTGGCGTCCCCCTCTCTTCCTCCCTTGTTCCCTTCTCCCCTGAGAACCCCCTAGATTCTTCCTCCTCCTTATTCTCTCTGCCCACCAGCTCTGCCCATCCCTCTACTGCTTAGCTTAGATATTCAGCTTTTTACTCAACCCATCAGATGCCTTAGGCAGGCGAAGTGAAGCAGCAACACAGCTTTACACTGGACTGCTGGTCCCGGTGCTATAAACTGACAAGCTGAGCAAGCGGTGGGAGAAAGCCAGGAAGCAGCCTCCTCGATGGCCTCTGCACCAGCTCTGCCCTGCCTGAGTTTCTGTCCTGACTTCCTTTGATGGTGGACTGTGATCTGGAAGTGTATTGAAACAAACCTTCTCCTCTCCTTGTTGCCTCTTTGTCATGATGCTTACCACAGCACAGAAGCCCTAGCTGAGACGAGGTGCCTATGGCTTCTTTCTGGGAAATGTGTTGTAGAGGCCAGAAATCATAGCTCCTCAGGTGTGAGGTCCTGGGTTCAGTCCTCGGGATTGTAAAGTAAAACAAAGAACCACCCGAAGTATTTATTAAGTTAAAGCATTTCTGGTTTATTAGTGCTTGTTTCTTCAAGCAGAGTTTGAAAAATTATCTCCTCTGAGCCAAATTGTTTGATGTTTTTTTTTGTGTGTGTAGGTATGTACTGTGTACTGTTGTAAACATTTATTTAATGTAAAATGTCAAATAGTACTTTGTGCTATGAGTAAAGATGAAATTCAAATTTGAATATCCATAAATAAAGTTTTATTGGAACACAGCAGTGTTCACTCATTTGTATAGTACATATGGCTGCCTTGGTGCCCACAACCGAGCTGTTGTGATGGTATAAGCAGACAAGAATAAGTATTTGTTCTCTTATAAAAAATTTAACTGGCCTCGACAAGGTATTTTATTTAGTAATGAAATAATAATTACAAGGTAATAATTTTATTTAGTAATTATACTGACCCTTGTAGAGTAAAAACTGTTGTGAGAAAGCTGGATTCCTGGTTACACAGAGTAAGGTGTGCACAGCATCTGGACCAGCGTCTCTTCCTACAGATGCTCAGGCTGGACACAGTGTCCAGCCTTGCTCCCCACAGAGTAAGGTGTGCACAGCATCTGGACCAGCGTCTCCTCCTATGCTCAGGCTGGGCACAGTGTCCAGCCTTGCTCCCCACAGAGTAAGGTGTGCACAGCATCTGGACCAGCATCTCCTCCTATGCTCAGGCTGGGCACAGTGTCCAGCCTTCCTCCCCATCAGTCCTTTCGGGAGCTGTGGGAGGGAGGGGACTGCAGGGTGAGGGGACAATGGAGGACAGGATGGAGGGGTGGGGATGGTGGGGAGGTGAGGGTTGGGGGAGGGAACAGCTTTGGGGTGTTGTGGGGGGTGGACGAGGAGTGGGTGGAGGTCGTCTGGGTCAGAATGGGGCTGTCTGTGCAGAAGAGGACATGGGAGTGAGGAGAGGGAGCTGGAGGATTGTTGGCAGCGGAAGGCTCTTTGCTCTCGCCCTCAGCCACACTTTCTGCCTGCGGTTTATGTAAAGAGGCTTGCTCTCTCTGCCTGCTGGCTTTCACTCTTGCTGGCAAGTCCATTCCTTTACTGGCCTCAGAGCCTGCTTACTCGGGATTCAGTGTATACTGAAGACCAGCTGAGACACTCAGCCTCGTGGACTGAGCAACCGCTGGATTCTTGGACTTTCCGGTGGGAGACAACCATTGTGGAACTAGCTGGACCCCAGCCCAAAAGCCACTCTAGTAAATCCCCTTCTCTTTATAGACCTTCATTCTCTAGGTTTCTCTAACATGGGGATCTTGACTCAGGCCAGGTCTAGGTCATGGCAGAGCTATTATGGAGCAGAATTGGAGAGTCTTTCAATTTTTTAAAAATATTTATTATTTATGTATACAATAGTCTATCTGTGTATATGCTGAAGGTCAGAAGAGGGCACCAGACCTTATTGCAGATGGTTGTGAGCCACCATGTGGTTGCTGGGAATTGAACTCAGGACCTTTGGAAGAGCAGGCAATGCTCTTAACCACTGAGCCATCTCTCCAGCCCCCTCAATTTTTTTTTTTAAAAAATATAGGCTTTAGTCACGAGGGTTAGGAGAAACAGACACATGCCACGAAGAGACTAAGGCACTCTCAAGTACCTGGGCCTGGGCTCCTCTAAGAGAGAAAGGAAGACACAGCCCAGCACAATACTGGCTTCTCTAGGGAGTATTGCAGCAAGTGAGGCCTGATTGCTGGCTTCTGATGGACAGGTGTTTGTCTCAGCACTCAGCATGTTGGTCCTCAAGTTACATCCCCAAAACGCTACTAAAACACCCTCCCCATTCTCTCTCTCTTTTTTAAAGATGATTTGTCTTTTGAGACAGGGTTTCTCTATGTAACTCTGACTGTCCTGGAACTCAATTCTGTAGATCAGGGTGGCCTAGAACTCACAGAGATTTACCTGCCTCTTGAGTATTGTGATTAAAGGTGTGACCACAGGGCAAGATTTATTTTTATGTGTATGGTGTTTCGCTTGCAGTGCCCACAGAAGACAGAAGAGGGCGCCAGATCCCCCAGAACTGGAGTCTCACTTGGTTGTGAGCCTCTGTCCTCTGCAAGAGCAACAAGTGCTTTTAACCACTGAGCCCAGTTCACACCCCCTCCTTCCGGTAAGTGAGGTTTTAGTGTGGCTCCGAGATTCCTTGGAGGAGAAAACCAGAAGACAGTAGTGTCGTACAGGGTTTAGTCGGTGTCTCTTCTCTTCTAGGAAATTGCTGGTTGTGTCAGGGAAGAGAGAGAGGCCTTTAGCAGCTGGTCATTGCGCTGGACATATCGCTTAGGCTGAGGACTCAGGGGGGTTCCTGGGTTAAGACCTGAGCAAGCCTGAGGGGAGAATGTGGAGTTAGCTAGGGTGGAGGGGGGGTGAGCAGACACCTGTGCAGAAAGAAACTGAGGCAGACGTTCATAGAAAGGACCAGCTGGAGCAGAAAGCTCAATTGTGGGAAGTTGTGAGTGGAGCCTGGCAGGAGGGGCAGATGATTGGGAGAATGAGGTCGGTCTCTGAGGAGAGAAGGTGGTGTCCAAGGGGTTGGGCGGCTGGAGGGAAATGAGAGACTTAGTGAGAGAGAAACTGGCGGGAAAGACACTTGGAGAAGAGAGTGGGGGAAACTGAGGGGCCAAGGTGGTGATGGGAACTAGGTGGGGAAGGTGGAGAGGGAGAATTAGGGCCAGGGAAAGGAGAAGAAACAGGGGGAACACAGTGGGAGGGACCTGGGTGGGCGGTAGTGAGGGAATTACTAAGAAGGTCGGGAAGGGAACTGGGAGGAAGGCGGTGATGGGAACCTGGGGGAAGGTATTGAGGGGGCACCAGTGGAAAGGGAAACCAGCAGAAGGCAGTGGCGGGAAGCGTGTGCGGGGCAGCAAGCTGAGAGCAGAAGAGGAGCTGGAGGATGGCGGGGTCTGTCTTGGCAGTGCATCTCCCCATGTGCTCATGGACCCCACTCCAGCCTCTTCTGGCCCCAGTCACAGCTGTGCGCGCGTGCGCGTATGATGTACGGAGGTCATAGGACAACTTGGAGTAGGTGCTCTTCTTTCCACCGTGTGGGTCCTGGCTTCAGGTTTGGCTGAAGGAGGCAACTTTACCCGTTGAGCCACCAGCCAACTGCTTACTCTCTGAGGCAGGACAGGAAGACAGAAATTAAGAGGACATGAGGGGAAAAAAGAGCCCCTCACAGCTCTGTGCTGGGTTACGTCTCTCGCTGAAGGTAAGTACTTTTCAATTTTATTTAAAGTATTATTATTATTATTATTATTATTATTATTATTATTATTATTGAGATAGAGTTTCACTATGTATGTCTGGCTGGCTTGGAAATGCTGTGTAGACCAGGCTGGCCTTAGACTCACTGTTGTGTAGACCAGGTTGGCCTCAGACTCACAGAGCGATGCCTCCCTTGGCCTCTGCCTCTCTAGTGCTGGGATTAAGAACATGCCATCACACAGGCTCTATTTTTACTTTTATTTATCTTTTATGATATGGGTGTTGGCTGCACATCTGTGCACATGTATGCAGTGCCTGAGGAGGCCTGAGGAGGGCGCTGGATCCCTGGGAACTGGAGTTACTGAAGGCTGTGAACTCTGTGGGTACTGGAAGTCAGATCCAGGGCTCTGCAAGCATCCAGTGCTCTTAACTGCTGAGCCACCTTAACAACCCCCACGGCAAAGGATTTTCACATGAGCAGTTGACTTAAGGACTGCCAGCAAAGGGTCTCTAAGTAAGGTTAGTGAGTGACTAGGTGTGCCAGGGATCACAACAGCTATCTCAGCCTCTGTGTGTGTTCTATGAGGATTAAGAATTCCTTTGGTTTTCTTTTAAAACCCAATCTGTGTGGTTTTTTATTTTATTTTTTATTTTTATTTTAACAACACTACTTTCTCAATTGTAAGACTGTTCCTGTAATCTCACTTAAGAAACGAGCTTCCTTGGATAAGACGATACTATTCCACCTTATTTCCCACTTAATCCATTTGTAGGTCGCCTCTTTGGCGAGCTGCCCACCACTTACCTGCGTCTTACCTGCCCACCACTTACCTGTGTCTTCCCATCTCCTTTGCACAGCCACGAGGTTAACCCCGTGAGTCACTTGCCTCAGATACTCAGGAAGCTTTTCAGTTGCCCAGAGAGTAAAGTGTAACCTTAGGTTTGTTTTTAGGAACCTCTTTTCCACCGCCGTTTTCAGAACCCCACGTTAGCCCTGGCGAGTCTCAGCTGGGCCCCAGGGTGTGCCGGGGAGCACAGCCTCCTGCTGTGTATCGCTTGCCTTTCTTCTGCTCTCTCTACGTCATGTGTCTACATCTAATCTGTTTGTCACGCGTCATTGCTCTCTCCCCATCAAAGGGACAGGGATTTTCCTTTTTTTGAGATTTCTGACCCTTTTATTTCTAAATTCTTACCAGCCTGTCTTTTTAAACTACTTTTGGGCGCATTTTAATACTGGCTCTGAGAGATAATTGTGCTTATATTGTCTCTATTTCTGCCATAGACTACTTGGTTGTAGGAAGTCTGACTTTTATTGTCTATGTTTTTTTTTTATGACTAATAAAGCATTTGCAGCCACCAAGATCATAAGGTCAACTGGGTAAGCTAGAGATAAAATACTGTCAAAGGAACTTATCAGATATTTAGTAAAGACATTTTATTTCAGAAAACACCATCTTTCTTCATTGGATTGTGTATATATTGACTTATAAAGCAAAATTTGGAGGATGAAGTTTGTGGTGGTTAAGTCTAGTAATGGCAAACTTCTGAATAGCAGAAAATCAAGATGTCTAGAGAAAATGGATTTTATAGCCATGATCCAGTGGGATTGAGACTCAGCTTGTACCCGAAGGTCACAGTGGAGGCTCGGCTTTGCCCTGTCTTTCTCAATCTTCATTCCCACCGCCCCTCTTCTTCCTACTCTTCCTTTCCATGGGGTATTCACCTTCTCCCTGTTGTCCAAGGCTCGCTTCAGATGGTGCTGTGTGTGTCCCTGCTGGGGCTTCTGCTTCGGGTGGCCATGCTGCAGGAGGTGGAGTAGCAGTATTTGTGGACTGGGGTTCCCATGTGACCGATGGGTTGTCCTCAGCTCTCTGTGGCGATTCCTGTCTCTTCAATATTCCATCCTCATTCTTCCTGTTCACGCATTCCCATCTTTTGGGAGGTGGTGGTTCACACCATACAACTTGGGGTACACATTCATTTTCCATTCCTGCGTCAAACCTTACTTGAGATTCTTGTCCTCTTGGAATTTCTGCCTCGCAGCAAATTAGAGATTCTGGTCTCCTTGTAATCCCCATCTGGTCGACTACATGGGTCTCGCCCTCGCACAAGCAGTCAGAGTCACCCCGGCCTTTCCTGCCCCTCCACGGCCTGTCTCTCGCCCCCTCAATGCTCTTGACTCTTCGTTTCATCTCTCTTTTGTGCAACGCTGTAAAGGACTCACTGGAACCTACCAGCATTTTCTTCCTCAGAGACTCCCTGTTGTAGTCTGAGCAGGCTGCGCCTCCTCCATATTTTAGCATCTGGGCTTTGGAATCTGCTTTTCTGGCAAACCCTCCACACATGTGCCCTGGGAACAGAACTGGGTATACAGAAAAAGTGTGTGATTCAGGTGTCCAGTGTTTCCTTTCTCTTTCCCCCAAGACTGACTTTAAAGCCAACAAACACAGTAACTGGAGACTTCCCCCCGCAAATATAAAATGATGGAAATCACATAGTACAGATATTACTATGACTTAGATATTAGATAACACAGGTGTTGATAACTAATAAAATACACATGTTATTGATAAAATTCTGGATTTTTTCAGTAAGCTAGAAAATGAGAAAAAAGGTAAAATGAAGGGAAGGGCTTGTCATTTGTTCAGTGGTCAGGTTTAAAGAAGGGACGGGGTGTGATGAGCTCGGAGCTGTGGGAAGAAACAATCATCTCTTAAATGGGAGGAAACCCAAATGCGCTGTCCCTGTTGACAAAAAGCATATTTCAGTATGCAGAAGTGATAATAGCACTAGCTGATCGTGTTTATCCTCTTCTCAGAGCCCACTCTCCATTTGTTTTTAGATTTGTTTGTGTTGAGTGTGTGTTTTTGGTGAAAGTCTACCACACATGTGCAGTGCTCTTGAGGGCTAGAGGAGAGTGCCAGATTCCCTGGAACTGGTGTTATGGATGCCGTGAGCCACCACGTGGGTTTGGGGAACCAGATTCTCAGGAAGAGCAATGCATAATATGAAATAGCCCAATCCGCACAACAGCCAGGTAAGCTGGATACTGTTGTTTTTTGAGTTCTACAGATGAAGATGAAATGAGTGTCCAGGTGATGCTGATGTTGGT
>NC_022028.1:54092465-54096661 GCF_000317375.1 Microtus ochrogaster | reverse complement strand
ATGGAGCTGGGGACAGGGTCCAGGTGATGCTGAGGGTGGAGGTGGGAACTGAACCTGTTAGTCAGATTCCAGAATTCAGTTTTAAATAATCACGTTTGACTACTTAAAACATGTGCTACCTCATTATTCAAAATTTCAGGTCCCTCTAATTACATGTGGTTAACCAGCCTTCCAATCCATCCTTTCTGTGTGATCTCATAAGACTCAAGTTGTTAGATTTGGATAAGAATTTTGTGGTTTTTTTTGTTTGTTTTCTCTTTAGTAATTTGGTTCCCCAAATCAAGAGAAGGAACCATCTAGGCTATCAAAGTAAACTATGAGCATTTTTGCTGGGGAAGGAAGGCTCAGTGTGGACAGGGACTCAGTCTGCCTGTCAAATAGTCATTTAGAAGTGTAGCAGAAAGAAGGTGGGGGCCTCCACTTACGAAGAGAGGAATTCTAAGAACTTCTGGGGTTCAGAGTGCATTTTCCTCACGCTCTGCTGAAGATGAGTGTGGCCATGTTTATTGGGCACTCAGAAGGTGGTGGCAGTGCAAATGGTATGCCTTTGTGTAGGGCTTCAACTTCCCTGCAGCAATAGCCCCCAAAACAGACACTGGGAGCCTTAGGAGATTTTGAATAAGAGGAGCATTTGAGGTGCCTCAATTTTAGGCATGTAGAAAGTCTGAGAAGCTACGTCAAATATCTGAGCTGAGAATGGTTGAGGAACTTACCCATAGGAGGAAGTGCTAGAAGACAGAACACAGAAGACACACCAGCGGCCAGCTTCAAACCCCCAAAGAACCCACCTTCCAGCAGCCTTTCTCTAGGAAATTATTTGTGCTTTTGTTTGTGTGTTTAGTCTGTGAAAGAAAGTGTGTGCCTCGTACTGGTTAGGCAGCCAGGTGGAACTGCAGGCAGCTGGGAGCCACCTGGCGTGGGTGAGGCCAGGTGGAACTGCAGGCAGCTGGGAGCCACCTGGCGTGGGTGCTGAGAACGGAACCCAAGCCTTCTTGGCCACAGAGAAGACCACCCTCTCCCACATCCTCAGGCTAGTGATGCCGGTCCTCCCTGGGTCTAGGTGAATGCATCCCCTGCCTTCCCTTACTCTCCCACGAGTCCCTTTAAATCCCATTTTCCTGACTGACAGTCATGATCATCATCGTGTCTTGATGTGCACATTTTGTCAACCCCAGGGTATTTCTCATCTTAACATCTTAAGTGAAAACAGTTTGATAGCATAGCACAGAGAAAGCCAGTCCCGTTATGGCAGACTATACCAGTGGTTCTCACCGTCCTAAAGCTGCAACCCTTTAACACAGTTCTTCATGTTGTGGCAACCCCAACCATAAGATTATTTTCATTGCTACTTCATAACTGTAATTTTGTTACCATTAGAACTGTAATGTAAATGTTTTTGGGAGATAGAGGTTTGCTAAAGGGGTCGTGACCCTAAGGTGAAGAATCCCTGGACTGTGGTGGCTCTTCTATTAGTAACTGAATCAGACAAAATGCTGTATTTTACTACAAAAGGAAAATAGACAAGAAGGATCCAAACTGAAATAAGAAGGAACCACTTAAGACAGAATGACTCTTTCAGATGGAAGGGTTTCCATTTCAACAAGATTTTGCAACATAAACTCAAGGGTGTTAATCCCAGGAACAGGGAAGTGATACACACTTACTGAATTTTCCCGAACTGTCCACTGAAAGACATAAAGGCAAACACATCATCAGTCAGTGCGGATCCTCCCCCCTTCCTGACCTCCAAGCCCCTACATTGGATGGAATCCATGTCATTGCTGTCTGAGTCCCATTGGGTTAAATGTGGGATACTTTGGTTTCCTATGCAGCTCAGCTCTTTGACATAAAAGGTTGTACGTCCCGTCTTTACTAACCTTATGGATATGGGAGTGTCATATATCAATCTGTTGATTTCATTGGTTAAGGAATAAAGATACTGCCTAGGCCCCTTGATAGGCCAACCCTTAGGTGGGTGGAGTAAACAGAACAGAAGGCTGGGAGAAAGAAGCTGAGTCAGTGAGTCACCATGGTTCTCCCACTCCAGGCAGATGCAGGTTAAGATCATTCCTGGTAAGCCGGCTCATGAGCTACATGGATATTAGAAATGGGCTAGTCCAGGTGTGAGAGTTAGCCGAGAAAAGGCTAGATGTAATGGGCCAAGCGGTGTTTAAAAGAATACAGTTTCCGTGTAATTATTTCGGGGCATAAGCTAAGCTAGCCATGTGGGCGGCCGGGTGCCGGGGACGCAGCCCTGCCGCTCTTATTTCAACAACCTTAATCATTTTTTAGTTTTGATTTGAAATGGGAGATCCTTAGGCTAGTGTAGGGGTTTTCCACTGGCTTAATTTCAAGACTGTGTCTCAGAAAATACTGAAGGCGGAGTGATGGGAGAGACACATGGTCAGGGCAGGCAGACAGATAAAATGATTTAAACTTACACTAGAAAACGTGGAGGAAAAGGGATGGAGAATTATTTATGTCCATGAGTTTGGCGGTCAGAGGTCAAAAGTGCCAGTGCAAGCAGAGGCCAAGGATGCTACCCACACGGAGGAAGTTTGAGGGGCGAGACCTGGACTTACCTGAGCCTATCGGTGCAAACACTTAAAAGGAAAAGAAAAAAAAAAGATTGGTTTTAAAATAAATCATGCACTCAGTTCCCATCCAGACCCCACTTGTAACACTAGAGGAAGGACTTAGTCAGACAGTTCTATCCTCCAAGAATATGCTGCCTTCTCACAGCCAGTGACTTAGAAACCCTCATCATCTTCATGGCCTGTGGGACTAGTTTTAGGAGTAATGGACATTTTTTTTTCCTTCACAAAATGAAAAAAAAAAGATTCTTAGGCAAAGCAAAGTGTCATGACTTTGAGGAGACTGGCAGGGTCCTACCATGAGCCCCTTCTTCATGGCCTCGTTCTATGTATACTCAGGAGCCCGTCAACATGCTCTCCATACAGTAAACTTGTCTCTAAACTTTGGTTACAGTTTCTATTTTTGACAGTCTCTGGGGTTTAATGAGAATTCTAAAGCTGGTTTGGGAAGAGCTGTGATTGAAGAAATACTCTAGATATTTGGGGATTAAGAAATAAACCAAATTTCTTTATATTTAAAGATTTCTAAATAGGTGTGTGTGTCTCTGTGTGTGTGTCTGTGTGTGTGTGTGTGTGTGTGTGTGTGTGTGTCACGGAGGGGAGACTTCTTGGAGTCTCTGGGCCTTCTAAAAACTTCCCACCACTTAGGATTTAGGGCTTGAACTTGGGTTGCTGCCTCAGCGGCAAGCACCTTTCTCCGTGGAGTCGTGCTACTGGTGTCTATTCTGTTCTTTACCTTCCGTCATGCCCTTCAAGGCTCCCATTGCTCAGTATAGTTTACCTTATTTCAAAACTGCATGAGTTGTCTTTACGATTGCTCTGGGTTTTGTGATAAGCTCATGCCATGACTGAGGAAAAGTCAGTAACTCCACAGCTTCCTAAGAACTGAGGGCAGCTAGAACCACAGTTCTGAACTGATCTTCAGCTGAGGGTGTGCGGTGGTCATGAGCAATGCTGGCTTGCTCTTCGCTCACAGGGCATTTAGGGACGAGTTCAAATACCGTCATTTGATAAAAGTGCTTTTTGTGGGTTAGGGAGGAAATAGAGGGGAAGGTGGGTGGGGTGGATTCGCGGGAGAATGGCACCCGGGCTGGGGCCATAGCTCCCCTTAGTGTCCTAAACAAAATTTGTCTTTAATGCTAGCAGGGTTTTATCATTTGATTAAAACCCCAATTCTCTCACAACCACAAAGTGCTTGCAGTAGGTCATGTCTACCTAGAGAGCACATGACTGCACACTGGAGGACTAACCACTCCAGGTCTCAGGTGCCACGCCGGGAACAGACCGACACCGACGCCCCTGCTAGTGGAGTGGCGGGATTGTCACCTTGACCACGTCACGTGAAAAGCTAAGACTGTGCTGTGGGACAAACGTTTCCTAGGAAACGTGGGAGCGGCAGATTCTGAGTTCCATGGTGAAGGATTTCTCTTGAAAATTCTCCACTAGGAATTATGCTAAAGAGGCCCTGGAGAGACAGCGCCCATATTTAGGGTCACTCCCAAAATGCAGGCCCCTGGACCCTCCGGGACCTCATATTCTAAAGGACTAGTCACGTATGAGAGCAGGATTTCTACCAGAATAGCGTCAGCACTAATCAGTCCT
>NC_022028.1:54081106-54092183 GCF_000317375.1 Microtus ochrogaster | reverse complement strand
CTTCATTCCATTTACGCCCTGCTGGCCAGTCATTGTGCATATCAGACAGAAAATTCTCCAGTACTTAAGGGGTTCTGGACAACAGAGAAGGAAGGGGCTTGGTAAACATGAATCCAAAATCCTTTCCATCTAGGAAAGGTTCTAAATGATACTGAAATGTAGAAGTAGATGGATAAATAACTTACCAAAAATCACGGGAGTAACTGGCAGGACAACATGAAACAAAAATATATTAGCAGAATATTTGGAACAAGCTCTAGTCTCTTTCCTTGTTTTTTTCTCCAAGAGTTAACCATTGCTAGTGCTTCTGCTGGTGTCAGACCTCCCCCAGAGCTACCTGTGATAAGAGGAGGGGCATATTCTAATGAGGGGGGCTGGTCTGCTGTGACTGCGCATCGTGTAGGGCTCCCTTTTCTTCCCTTCTAGAAGGAAGGTTAATGCAGAGCAGTCAGCAAGCTGATGCTGGCTGCACTCACTCCCCTCCCTCCCCTCCCTCAGCCTATGTGCCATGGGCTCCTCTGGGCTATCTCTGTACCTGGCGTAGCATCCTCCGTAGCTTTTTTTTTTTTTTTGGTTATTCGAGACAGTGTTTCTCTGTAGCTTTGGTGCCTGTCCTGGAACTAGCTCTTGTAGACCAGGCTGGCCTAGAACTCCCAGAGATCCGCCTGCCTCTGCCTCCCGAGTGCTGGGATTAAAGGTGTGCGCCATCACCGCCTGGCAGCTTTTCTTCTTGACAGAAGCAGGGAAATTTTTATTTCTTATGGAAAGCCATTGGCGAGCTGAAGAGATGGCTCAGTGGTTAAGAGCACTGGCTGCTCTTTCAGGGAGCCCTTTCTCAGCACCCACATGGCATCTCACAACTATCTGTAACTCTAATTCCAGAGGGTGTGACATACACACAGGCAAAATGCTAATGTTTATAAAATAAATAAATAAATTACAAAAACAGGAGAAGCAAAGCTGTTGGCAGGTTGTTCGGGGGATTTTTTTTTTCCTGAATCTTTCAGTCGAGTGTTAGTCTTTCCAGTAACAGATTGCTCACCAAGAGGGCATGCTTGGGTAGTCATAAATAGAAGCATCCCACCGAACAGAGATCGGCCAGGACAGCATTCTCTCCACTGTGGGCATTCCTAATTCTATGAGATGGGTGAAAAGAAGATGCACTTGCAGATAGGTACTGCTACAGGGCTGACATCCAAACACAGACAGTTTGTGTAGGCTGACACTGTCAACGACACCAGCAGAAGTCTAACGGTAAGTCTGTCCAGACAGGGATTCTGGGCTGAGAAGAGACCCTCCCCGCCCTTCAGAACAAGAGGCTGCCGTGTATTTCCCTACACTAACACAGTCATTTTGGAAGAGGCTGCCGTGTATTTCCCTACACTAACACGGTCATTTTGGAAAGGTGAAAAGGAGAGGAGTCATCTTCCTTTCCTTTTGTTATCTGGTTCCTCCGCATAGGCTGGGCAAACTCTGTTTCTCGGGCTTTTGCCCCCAGTTTTGTTGCTCTCTCGGGACTTTTTCTGCTTGCCCTATCCTCCTCACCTCTGTTATTTGTGGAAGAATCTGGACAGTGACCTCAGGAGATGCTTACCCAGCTCTAGCTTGTGTTTGCCAGTTTCACTCCATTTAGTCGACAGGGGCAGAGCTCTGTGAATCCCGTGCAATCGGGAGCACCCTAGTGCTGCTGCTGGAGGCAACAGCAGCAGTGACCTGTGGCGTCTCACGACAACAGCAGTGACCTGTGGGGTCTCACGGGAGTCCTCTTTGCTTTATTCCCCTCTCTGAGCACTTATGTGTCGTGGCGTGCACATGGGGGTCTGAGGACATCTTGTAGGAGTGTGGGTCTTCCTAAGTGTGTAAAACTTGTTCGACTCTAGCAAGACATTCTGCTTACCAGGAATATAATACCACCATGTCCATGTTTCTGCTAGTCCACTGTTCCCTAAGAGATCCTGGTACTCAGGAGACTGTGTAATCTACCCCAACACGGAGACAGACACGCCTGCCCTGAGCAGCGGCCGTACTTATCAAAGGGGAGCTTCCTTAGAGTCGCTGTAGTTGGTGAAGCCAGCAGAGAGATCACGATGCACATGGCTGCTCTCCAGTGAGGGCAGAGACACACCAAGTTCTAAGAGGATTTGTTAGCGCTCAGAAGAAGGAGCTTTTCTTCTTCTCTCAACTTCCTTGGACATGAAACATGTCATAAATGTTCAAATGCATGAGTGAACTCTGGAGAAATGAGCTTTTTTTTCTATCTTGGCCCTGTTGTCCTTCCCCTGGCCCTCCACTATTTTTTATTTTTTATAAATGAGTAACATCTCAATTGACTTAACTTGCTAATTCAATTTGATTTCTTCTATCTCTTACTTTCTTTTTGTTTAAAAACCCCAATTATCTATTAACTCTAACAAGAATAGCAGCGGGTGACATTTCCCATAGGGGACAATTTGTGAAAGCTGTCCGAAGCAGCAGGAAGACATGCTGGCGTCCTGCAGTAGGGGCAGCAGCTTCCAACAAAGGCTAGCAGCTGTGCACTGAACAAGAAGGGATGCTGCTCGGAGATGAAGGTGCTGGATGCGCTGGCAGCACATCACAGACACACGACAGAGGATACTTAGTAGCCCGTCAGTGCCAACATTATCATGTCATTGCAAATAAGAACAAAATAACCCAACTAAAAATATTCAAAAGGAGTAGATCTGACTTCAAGGCGCCTTGAGGCAGCTCATGGTCTGACTTGTTACCGGTAGGGTTTTCAGTTACCGGTGACTTTAGAGGAAGCTGTGTGATATGAAACAGGAGAGACTGAAGGTCTGGAGTCAGAGAGACAGCGGGTGTAGGAACCAACCCAGGATGGGCGGGCAGACATGGCACTTACTTGGGTCTTGTCTCACTGTGAAAAGAAACAGATAGATAAATGACCACAAGTTTCTGGATGAAGAACACAGCTACTTCTTAAACACCGCGACAAGTTCTAGAGAAGGCCTGTGAGGGCTTGCCGCGTCAGCGCCCTTCAAGTGCACTGGCGGCTCTGAACTGAGACGCCTTTTGGAGAGACGAGTGTCTCCGGAAAAGGCCATTTCCCCCCGATTTCTCCCCAGTCCCCCCAGACAGAAGTTTGAAAATTCACTGCTAAGAATTTTACATCCCTATCGTTTCCTTACCCCTCTTTGGAAAGACTGTGTTCAACTGTGATATTTTTATTAGAGCTCAGCTGTTCTTAGGTTCATTTTCATGAGCTCTCTCCTCTTCTTCCATAAGCATAAATATTTCACAGGGGTGGGGTTGGGGGTCCATTGTTTCTCAGAGAGTTAGCTAAGGAGACCTAGTCTGAGTGACCATGGTAGTAGATATGTTAGCTTGGAATTCCTCCTGTGTATGTTAGGAAATGACTTATGTGATACAATGTAAGTACTGAGTTCACTGCTTGGAGCAAGCTAAGTACCTAATAATAGTTATTATCACAGTACCACACCAGGTACTAAGCAACTTCAGTTATGACCTCCAAATGGCTACGGAGAGTTGAGAATGAAGCCAGCTGCTGGGAACAGGAGTGGGGAATTGGGAAACTAGGGATTCTAAAAAGCCAGTAAGGCAGAGAGTCAGAAATAGAAATGTTGGGTCTTGGTGCATTCACAAGGTTGACATGGGGACTCGTCCACAGGAAGTTAATAAAATAAATTGAGGAAAATGCAGGACTTACGTATTACAGATGGTCCAGGTCTTGCTTTAATGAAAAAGACATAAACGTTAGTATAGTTTCCGATGAAATAGAATTATCTGTGCACATGTATGACTGCTAGATGAGTCTTGCAAACTGACTAAGAGGGGGAGGGTCAGCGGGTTCATTTGGTCTCTGGATCACTTAGTTAAAGTTCCATATCCCAAGCTGTGTTGAGCTGAGCTGCCTTCTTGACCCTCCACGGTCATTTGTCATTTGATGCTCACTTGTGGGCATCAGAGGACAGTCCGTGGGAATTGGTTCTTTCTTTCCACCATGTGAGTCCCAGGATGGAATTCAGATCATCAGGCTTGGCAGCAAGTGCCTGCCTTGCCTCTGAGCCACCTGGTTAAATGTGAATGCCATTTCCCTGAGTGTGGGCACACGTTTTTCTTCATAGATGGCAAAGCAGCAGTGTTCTTAGATGTGAGTCTGAGCTTACACTGTCTCAGGCTCCGTGAGAGCATTGCTGTGGGCTAGAAACCTGTGTCTTGTGAATTCCAGGCTCTTTGAGCCGCTGGGTTTCTCCTCTTTCGAGAACTGCACCCGTGGCTGCAAAGGGCTTCAGTTCTGGAAGTGGGATGCCTTCAGATCTCACCAGGGACAGAGGAGAGCACAGAGGCTGTTCTCATCGCTAGTTGCCCCCTCCTCTGTCTGAGAAACGCAGAAGGTTGGATCTTCTGCAGGTGCCCAGTTTTTCCAGGACTGCCTCCTTGGGGTGTGATTGCTTTGTTTGGTCTCTTATTGATTTGAGGGAAAAAAAAAATCCCACTTTCAAGCTAATGGCGCAAGCACCGATGGTCACCGCCTGTATGAAAACTTCTATCACACTTAGGAGGCGTTTGTTTTGAGAAAAAGCTGTGATCTACCACACACCCTGCCCTGCATCTCTGCCTTCCCATCAGAAAGTCCCTGTCTCCGGGACCTTCTCCAGGGAGACCCCTGTCCTGTCAAAGTCAGCAACAACTTCCACTTTGCAAACTCTAAGTCATATTCTCTCCAGCTCGGGAAGGTGGTTCCTTGGGACCCTTGGCCCCTCTGCTACTGTCCATCCACTCACTCCATGTCTGCGCCTAGATCTTCCTTTTGTGTCTAAAACAGGCTGTCTTCAGCGCGGTCCTTGGCTCTGCATCGTTGTGTACCCCTCGGATGATCCAGTTGACTCCAGTCTGCTTCTTACTCTTTCCATGTCGGCTGTTCCTCACTGTCCTCCTGTCCTTTATATCATCATCATCGTCGTCATCACAGACAGCTCCCGTCTCCGGAGTGGTGGGATTGTAGGCGTGAGCCATTCTGCTTGACTGGCCCCGTGGCTCACGTATTATCTGTTTGCTAATTAACTCAGATTTATTCCTCGCTGCGTTTTGCTCCGAGTCTTCGGATTCAGACAAACATCGTATGTGTCCACAGAAAGAAGATCTTTAGGCAGAAGAGGGTATGGGATCCCCTGGACTGGAGTCATGAAAGATTGTGAGCCATCATGTGGGTGCCGGGACATGAACTCAGGTCATATGCAAGAGCAGTCAGTGCTCTTAACCACTGAGACCATTCTGCAGCCTCCACTACATTTTAAAATCTCAAAATATAATCTTGAGTGAGGAGATGTGGAGTCACCGGATGGGCACCAGTGCGTAGGACCACACCTGGGCAGAGCAGACCAATAGATATTACATATATATCCTGCAGCGTGTCTCATCTGTGTCTGCCAAGCCTGCTTAACTCTGACACACTTGAGAATAAGTAATCTCTTGTCTCAGTCCTCTTCAGATTGATCAGTTTCCTCCTAGGTTTGTTCTCATCCTGTAAACCAGCACATGCCTCGTGTTTGTGCTTAAAGCCAGACGAGACTGCGCTGGTGAAGAGGAAGACGGCGTAGTTCCCAGGTGCCTTTGGCATGCCTTTATGCCATCACAAACCCCATGTCCTGGCTTTTGCGTGCCTTCTCTGCCTAGTGTCCCTGAAGCCTCCACCAAAAAGAGTATTATTTGTTCAGTTTGGATTCCAGCTTTTCATTTCCAGTGGCCAGACCTTCTGCTTATTTCAAGTGACCTGTGTGTGTTCCTGTTCCCAGCTGTATGTGGGTCTGTGATGATTCTCTTCTTTATCAACTTGATTGATTTAGAATCAGGCAGGAGACACACTTCTGGGTGTATCTAGGAGAGTGTTTCCAGGTAGCTTTTTTCCCCCTAAATTATATGTCAGGGTGTGGGTGTGTGCACAGGAGTGCAGGTGTTTTTGGGGGACCAGTGGCTTTGGATCTCTTGGAACTGGAGTTTCAGTGGTATTGAGCCACCAGATGTGGGTGCTGGGAACCAAACTCTGGTCTGCTGCAGTATTAACAACACTGTCTTTCAACATAAGAGAGGCAGCTCTCCAGCCCGCAGGATGTTTAGGGGAGGGAAGACCTCTCCTGAATGTGAGTGGCACCTGCCATGGGCTAGGTCTTGGACTGAATAAAGAGAGGAGGAAGTGTGCTGTCACCAGCATTTGTCTCTGCTTCCTGACTGCAGATGCAGTGTGACCGGCTGCCCCACACCCCTGCTGCCTTGCCTTTCTTTCCCAGCATGTCCAGATACCCTTAAATCCTTTCCTAGTGCATCTGACTATACTGAATCCTTTCCTGGCATGCTAAACTACCCTTAAATCCCGAGCCACAACAAAGCCTTCTTCCTGAAGATGCTTTCTGTCACAACAGCAGTGGCTGATACCTACTCTAGGACACTTGGAGCTTCCAGCTCTCTTCTTGGTCCTGGGTCATGATGCTATGTTCATCGTGCAGTGGAAATTGGCTGATCTGTCTGTCTGTTGAGGAATACATGTGGGTGGGGACTTCAGAGAGGCACTAACACGTTCTATCAATAGCATCTGTTCCAATCCATCAAAGCAGCTCCTTGGTCCTAACACTGAAACCACTACATTCTACCAGCAGGAAGGACTGGGGCCCGCTTGTGTGGAAGCAGAGGTCTGCAGTCTACCAGATGGGTCCAGACACACAGCATGGTTATAGATGGGGACATTTTGACCCCAAACGTGGATTAAGTCATCTGCTTTGTCAACTCTCTATCTGCATTTTTCTTCCTTCCTTCCTTCCTTCCTTCCTTCCTTCCTTCTTTCTTTCTTTCTTTCTTTCTTTCTTTCTTTCTTTCTTTCTTTCTTTCTTTTTCATGAATCGATAGGTTGGGAGGAGCAGCCTCTTTAGACCCTGCAGCCTCCTGACCCCACTTCCCGCAGCCTCTCTAGACCCTGCAGCCTCCTGACCCCACTTCCCGCAGCTCAGGTCTTCTGGGCACACTCACTTACGGTCCCCCTTGAGCATTCTGAGTTTTTAACCTTGACCAGAACTCAGCATTTTAAGCTCAGCATGAGGAACAGGTGGGGATGTTGCAATAGACTCAAGAGGTAGCCCTTGAATTCTGTGGTCATCATCAACATTCCATCTGCAAGTTGGGTGGTGGTAGCCAAGCCTTTAGCTCCAGCACTGCAGGAGGCAAAGGCTGCCTGTGAGTTCAAGGCCAGCCTGCACTACAAAGTGAGTTCCAGGACAGGCTCCAAAGCTACAAAGAGAAACCCTGTCTTGAAAGCCAGAAACAAACAAACAAACAATCAACAACAAAAACAAAAACAAAAACCAAAACGAAAGCCAAAACAAACAAAATTTGATTGGTGTTCAGTATGGTCTCAGACAGCATCTGCTATCTGAAGGTGTGTGTTGCCAACAGAAGGAGGGGGAAGTCTGTATCTGGGACCCATGCTGGCTGCCGCGTAGTCGGCCTCAGGACCTTGTGAAACGTGAAAACAACTGGACATGAGAAACAGCAATCTCAGCTTCTAGCATTTAGAGGTGAAATCAGCTAAGCCTTGAAAACCCCCACATACCCCAGCAGAAAAGTAAAGAACTTACTTGTGGTTCTCTGTGAAATTACTAGGAGAGAGAGAGAGAGAGAGAGAGAGAGAGAGAGAGAGAGAGAGAGAGAGAGAGAAATCCATTTATTTTTCTTAACTAGAACCAACATAGAACTCTCTAATGGTTTTGATGGTGTCTGCGAGGGGATTACTCAGCTAAAGAGCAAGGGTGCATTCAAAACAACTCCATGCAGATTAGCTCAAATTTAGATGCGAGATTAAGTAGTGGTGAAGAGGTCAGGGCAGAATGCCTTCAGGTCCCCTCATAATTGGGTTACAGACTTGCCTGAGACCAGGGGACTTTGTATTCCTGCCTACACCAATATTCTTTTGCTAGAAAAACCTCTGCCTATGTCTGCTACTTCGTAGCGATTTTAGATTGATCTTTGCAGACCCATGCTAGCTCGTTACTTCTTTGTATCCTGTTCTGCAGTTATGTTTGGTGCAGGAAAGCTGGACCGGAACAAGAGGGAGGGTCTCGGCAGAGAAGAGAATCAAATCAAACGGTACTCACTTATGGGCGTTGCAGACGGGCCTGAAAAGTAAGAAGAGCTGTGAGAGGCACATCTGTGATGTGGGCAGCTTAGCAGGGTACAGCGCTAGTCTTGAATTAGGTCCGGTGACGATATTCTCGGGTAAAGAGTTGGCCTCAGTTTCCTATCCACTTCACTATCATAGGAATTCAAAGAGATGGTGCAACTGAAAAGACGTTAGTTCGTACGGGAGGGGGACGCGGATACAGCCTTGGGGCCAGGTTGGGCTGGAAGACAAAGGCAAAGGGAACTGGGGGTCACACATCTCAGGTGTCTGCACACAGGGCAGAAATGGGCTGGGCACACAATAACAACATTGGACAACAGAAGGAAACCAGGTAGAACTCACAGTTCGGAACCGATGAGGAACGACCACCTGTAAGACAGAGAAGGGGCTCAGTGCTTCTGTGCAGCACAGGTTTGTCTCTGTTTAGAGCTCTGTCTTGATGGGAGATTAAGCACCCTTTGGTCCCGCCTGGTCCCCATGCCCTAGCAGACCCGCGCTTTCTGAAGGGGCTCCATGATGTCAAGGCTTCTGATACAAGAAGGCAGGTAGTTAAAGTCATATGTCCCCTAAACCCAGAGACCTTAGGAGTCAAAGAGAGGAGAGCTTGGGGCTCCCATGCTGGACTTACTGATGACACATGGAGGTGGTCTGCCTGGTAAGAAAAAACAAACAAAAAAACAGAAAATTACCTGCTTTTTATTTTTTCCCATTCGTTTTTATTTTTGTTTTATTTTTACACTTTAAAAGAGTATTCATTTTGTATGTGTGTGTGCATGTGTGTGGGTGTAGGGTGTGTGGACAGGGGTCAACTTCTGAAGTTGGCTCTCTGCTTCTCCCTGAGGGTTTCATGCATTGAACTCAGGTGTCAGGCTTGCAGGACAAGTCCTTTGACCCTGAGCCATCATATTTTAAGTTGTTGAGAAGTTTTCCCACTATTATTTTATATAAGTCGATTCTTGGATTTTTTTCCCATAAAAGTATTTAAAAAGTATATATATATACACATATATATTTATTATATATATATAAAATGTAAAAGTGGGTGCAACACGGAAACAGCAGCTTCTAAGCTCGAAGATGCCCTGCACAGCCAGGGAAATGGTTAGATGTTGTGGTATCAAATGTGGAAGGGCAGACCCAGGAGGCTGGGATACCCTCATCACAGCAGTTTTTTAAGTACCCTGTTTCTCTTTCTCTGTCAGTTATTCTTTTCTATAACCAATCTTTTATTGGTGATAACGTAAAACTGTAGGACCCTGTACATTTTCCTTTCATATGTCTGTACATCAGTCAACTTCAGATTTTAGAGGCGTTTACTAATAACCAGGCAGATTTTGATAGTGGATCCCACAGTGGCCAGGTAAAGACTGTTGGACCCAGCATGGGGGTGCTGGGGGAGGCGGATGGATGGAGACTTACACATCGCTTGAGTCTGTATTGCACCTGAAAAGCAAGCAGAGAAGTTGAACACTTTGCTTTCTTCCTTTAAAAGCAGTGACTTTGAGACAGGGTCTCACTATGACCAGGTTAGAACTGTGAGTCCCGGTTGCAGACGGCACCAGACCAGCCCCACTACTTCCTGCTTGTTCCTGGTTTTCTCCCCCATCCTCCCCACATTAGGGATTGAACCTAGGGCCTCACACACAGTAGGCCAGAGCTTTATCACCAACCTATATTCCTCGATATTCCTGGCCCCTTCTCTTCCCACTCCTAGCCCCCTTCTTTTGCATTTTTGCTTTTTATTTTGAGACAAGGTCATGTTAGTTTGCCCAGGCATGCTCTTCTCTTAGCCTGTGGTCCAGATTGGCTGCAAAGCAGGCAGGCCCCTAGCTCTGTAGTAGCTGGCTTCATAGACCTGCGCCCTCACAGACCCGAGCCACCAGCCTTATTTCTTATTTCTTCCTTGCTGCAGACTGCAATAAAGGCATTTAAAATTTTCAGAGAACTGGTGACCACTTTGTGGAATTCCAGGCAATGGAAAAGCAGAAGGCTCAGAAAATGGGACTTTTCAGTCCCTTTGTTAGGACATCAGGTGTGAGAGGTACTGTAGGACTCTGAGAAGGCCCAGCAGGGACAAACAACACACTGATCACTTGTAGAGATGGCCCAAATGGAAGACAGGAATATGTATTATTTTTCATTTGTTCATTCTTCCTTCTGCATAAGTTCCCAATTCAGAATCTTTAGAACCACAGGGAAACTTTTTCCTTTGCCCTTCAATTCTTCAGTAAGTCAAGGAACATCCTAGAAGCTTGTTTCTACCCTAGTAGAGTCATGAGGGCTCAAGGAATGGGAGCTTTAAGCTGTTGGGTCCTAACATGGATGGGGACATTTTGGCTCAAGAGTTTTTCGACGTCCCTAGAGACATCGGGGTCCGTCATGAAAGGAGGCAGCCAGACTTACAGTTGGATCTGGCAGCTGAAAAACAAAGGCAGAAGTTAGGTGTAAGTCTGGTGACAGGGTCCTCAGTGGAGGGACTCAGGGCCTGCTGGAGACGCGCCAGCACACTCTCGTCTCCTCTCCTCGGGCTGGAGTCCTCTCTAACCCGCTGCTCTCACCTCCTCCCCCGACTTTGGTGCAAGCCTTGACTCACTTATCCAGCCTCCCTCCCGCTCTGGTTGACAAGTTGCTATGATATTTGGGGGTTTTCTCTATTTTTTTTTTGACAAGCTCTCATGTAGCCAGACTGGCACTGGGATTGCTAAGGGTGATCTTGAACCCTGGATTATCATCCCCATTAGCTCTCCAGTACAAGGGATACAGTGTGGCACCATGTTCATCACTTCCTGGGGACACCAGCTTGATGGTGGAAAGGAAGAGGACAAGGGGGAGAACAAGGGAAATGCAGGAGGAGCAGAGGAGCAGCACAGGGAGAGCACAGGAGGACGGGAGGAGCACGGGGAGCACAGG
>NC_022028.1:54080669-54081006 GCF_000317375.1 Microtus ochrogaster | reverse complement strand
AGGAGGACGGGAGGAGCACGGGGAGCACAGGAGGAGGACAGGAGTAGGACAGCGGGAGCACAGGGGTACAGGAGGAGGACAGGAGGAGCACAGGAGGAGGACAGCGGGAGCACAGGGACACAGGAGGAGGACAGGAGGAGGACAGAGGGAGCACAGGGGCACAGGAGGAGGACAGCGGGAGCACAGCAGCACAGGAGGAGGACAGGAGGAGCACGGGGAGCACAGGGGGAGCACAGGAGCACAGGGGGAGGACAGTGGGAGCACAGGGGCACAGGAGGAGGACAGGAGGAGGACAGCGGGAGCACAGGGGCACAGGAGGAGGACAGGAGGAGGACAG
>NC_022028.1:54077232-54080429 GCF_000317375.1 Microtus ochrogaster | reverse complement strand
GGGAGCACAGGGGCACAGGAGGAGCACAGGAGGAGGACAGCGGGAGCACAGGGGCACAGGAGGAGGACAGGAGAAGGACAGTGGGAGCACAGGGGCACAGGAGGAGGACAGCGGGAGCACAGCAGCACAGGAGGAGGACAGCGGGAGCACAGCAGCACAGGAGGACAGGAGAAGCACAGGAGGAGGACAGGAGGAGCACGGGGGCACAGGAGGAGGACAGGAGAAGCACAGGAGGAGGACAGGAGGAGCACAGGAGGAGGACAGGAGGAGCACAGGAGGAGGACAGCGGGAGCACAGGGGCACAGGAGGAGGACAGTGGGAGCACAGGGAGAGCACAGGAGGAGGACAGGAGAAGCACGGGAGGAACACAGGAGGAGCACAGTTGCTACAGTCACAAGGCAGAAGGAAGCAGAACAAAAGTGTCCAGCCTCTCCAAGAGTCTTTCCTTCCCACCAGCATGTGACTCACCGCTGCAGAGCTCTGAAGGGTCTTCGGCTGGAGAAGAGCAAACAGGGACAGTCATCAGCAAGGCTTCACTTACCCTCTTTCCATCTAGGATGGAAACTTTTCCAAACAGCTCGAGATGACATCATGATTCATAATGTCACCTGCAGTCCCTTCAGACCTGCTCCCTGCCTGGCCGCCTGAGCCATCTGAAGAGCGCTTCTCCCTCACTCCTTTTTGTAGGCTTCTAAAGACACTCATTTCTATAAATCTTTTAGTTTTAATTATCTTTCTCTAAACTTTTTTTGTTCATCTACAACTCATAGGAAAGCTTCTGGCTTTCTCGCTATTCCTCCTAGGAGCAAAACTAGTAATACAATTTTCATGTGTACATTATAATATTTCCAAAGTATTTATGCGCAGGAGATATATAGTGGCTCTTAGGAGACTTTGGGACACCAAGAAAAGAATTTATCTCTTTGAGAATTTCCAAGACAGCAGGTGTAAGGTTATTGAGAGTCCGGATAGAGGTAGCCTTGACTGAGGGTTAGGGTGTGGCCAAAGTCGACTATACTGACTTTTATTCATTTAGGACCAGAGTCGTGTGGGAACAACACCCATTGTGGAGGTCTCAGTGGTCACGCTGTTGTGGATGCTACCCTGCCCCTCTACAGTTTGACTTCATTTCTTTTGTATGCTTTATGAGGTTGTACACACACGGCACCCGAGACCAACCAGCCTCAGTCTGTTTAAACAGTGAAGTCTCCGCTCTTTGCGGCTCACGTGACCAGTGTTGTCTCCCCTTGTTTTCTCTACGTTATTGCTACTGTGCCCTAGCAGGCCGTCTGTGGAATGCACAGCTCTCCTGACCCGGGAAGATGACGTGTTATATGCTATATATTATAAAGCATACCATGTTTTGAAGCACATCATAGCGTTTAGTGGTTTCCTTGCTCTTTTATTTGAAAAAAAATTATTTTATGTGTATGGGTATCCTGCTTGCCCATATATCTGTATACTATGTATGTGCCTGGTATCTACAGAGACCCAAAGAGGGTATTAGATCCTCTGGAGCTGGAGTTACAGTTGTGAGCCTCCATGTGGGTGCTGGGAACTGAACCTGGGTCCTCCTCAAGGGCAGCAATTGCTCTTAACTGCTGAGCCATCTCTGCAGCCCCTCTCTTAATATGTGACCCTAGAGAGTTCTTAGCAGCTACAGAGTGGGAAGTATGACAACATGCTTCAAACCATCATCCTATGGCAATAAAAACCACCAAGATGCAGGACGCGCCATCAGAACATGCAAGGGCAAGAGACACCAGAGAGGAAAACGAGAGGTTTACCTTGTTCTGCAAGTTGCACTGCAAATAGAAAAAATGACTGTGGTTAGATATGGAGCAGGTAAACTGTCCTCCGAAGGCTGTGGAGAGCAGCCTTTCCAGGCAGCACTGAAGTCAGCACTCAGAATCAGCAGGTCCCACAGGCTCAGCCTGCACCAGCCCCCAGCCTCCCTCTAGATCTAGCTAGGAGGAAGGGCTGCCTCCTCAGGTTTGCATTCCCACCCCTGTCCTGCGGGCATGTAGGCTTCATTTTTATGGCTACCCTCTTGGAACTTATGCTTACTTTTAAACCTTTTCTTGTACCACAATTAATAAAAACCCAGAGACAGATATTGGGGTTCAACCTGAAGGTCAGAAAAGAAAAACAGCCAGTCACTGGCTCTTACCTCAACCTCAGTCCAAAAAGGTGATCCTGCCTCTCGGAATCCTCAGAATGAGATTGTGAGAGCTGTCTCCTCCCATTTTATATTCCTCTCTAGGACTGGGTAAAGGCATGTACTACTACCACCTGGTTTCTATGGCAAACTAGTGTGGCTACTGGGATTAAAGGTGTGTGTCACCACTGCCAGGTCTGTAAGACTGTTTAGTGTGGCTGTTTTATTCTCTGAACTTCAGGCCAGCTTTGTTTATTAAAATACAAATGAAATATCACTACACTTCCTCCAACTCTCTTGACCATTATGCTTGCTTTAAAAGTCGTTTCAGTGTTAATTAACATTGTTATGCTCAGAAACAATAGTAGACTGCCTGATACTGACTGTAGGGCAGCGGGGCCTCTGTTTCCTTAAATATGACAAGTCTTTAAGAAGGATGGTGACGGCAGAGGGAAAGGCAAGGCCAAGGACGGGTTAGAGAGCGGCTGGAGCCAAAGTCCTTTGTCATAGACAGTCACTAGTGGCGAGCCAGTGTGTCTATGGGCAACTTACCAAAAGGGCCCGGAGTTTGCACTAGAAAGAAATCAGAATTAGCATGTTATCATGAATACTTTTGCTGGAGAATTTTCCTAGGGAGGTCGAGCAGGGAGAAGGGGCAGCAATGCTAGGGTCACCGGGAACAAACCCAGACCGCTAACTGTGGAAACAAGGACCTGTGCTCTTCCCGCCAGTACCAGGAGAAGAGACTGTTTGCCTACATGAGGACTATGGTAAGAGTCTTCTTTCTCACCAGGGGTGCACGGGGGGGGGCTGTCTGGTTTGAGGAGCTTCAGAGTCTGAGCTGAGGGCCAGTGGAGCCTTCTGCTTTTAGTGGAGAACTGGCTTTCAGTTGATGACACCGAGGCGACCTGAGGACCAGAAATCTGTCATCTCCCCCACAAACATTGCTTGTGCAGGATGAGCCTTGTAGGGTAACATGCATCCAGAACGGAGACCCTACAGATTTCCGTTCAGAAGTCGTGGCTGGGCTCCTTTCAGG
>NC_022028.1:54076035-54077007 GCF_000317375.1 Microtus ochrogaster | reverse complement strand
ACACAGGGCTTCTGAGGGGTCTGCGGGGTTTCCAGGATTCCTGCAGACTGTGGACACAGGGCTTCTGAGGGGTCTGCGGGGTTTCCAGGGCAGGGCAGCTCCTACTTGGTTTGTTGGAACATCCAAGAGAACAGAGCCGAGACAGCTTTTGAGCCTTGTGGAGACCACAGCAGGGACAGTTCTCAAGAAGGGGTTTGGCTGCTGCGGTCCTGCTGGCTGACAGCTTCTGCTGAGGATGCACCAAGTCAGCTGGCATCAGAGGGAGCGGTAATCCTATGAGCGCAGCTCAGTTCATCCAAAAGACCCCCGTTGGGACAGCAGCCCCTTTCTCTTCCACCATGCTTCATGCCCTGGTGCTCATGATGAAAGATGTCCGTGGTTGACTCATCTGAAGGTGGCTTTCCAGATCGGGGTACCCCGGGCCACGAGCAGTAGATAAGCTGGAATTTTGGGTGTTTTGCAACATAACTTAGCAGTTTCTCCCCCTCTTCACCGTGTGCACGCACGCATGCATGCGTGTTTACCCTTGCTCTCAGGGTAGAACCCCTAGAGTACTTGCTAAGTTAGTGTCAGCATTGCACAGATGACCGCTTCACGTTTCTGCTCTTTCTTCGCTGTCAGCGTGCGCAGCCTCTCTTTCCAGCTCCTTCTCAGGCGCACTGAGCCTCCCGCCTCCTGCTCCCTGACTTCTTCCCTTTCCTCTGTCCGGCTGTCATCTTCATCCTTTTCCCGCCTTCTCTTCCTTTAGGCCTGTTCTCTCCTGAATTCAGCATGTTCTGTAACCGTCTTTGTAACCCAAAAATGGTAGCAGAAGGACTGAGTCAATAAAGCTTGAGTCCTGGGGCTGGAGAGATGGCTCAATGGTTAAGAACACAGACTGCTCTTCCAGAGGACCTGGGTTCAATTCCCAGCACCCTCACTGCAGCTCACAGTTGTCTGTAACTTCAGTTCTAGGGAACCTGACACCCTCAC
>NC_022028.1:54074602-54075935 GCF_000317375.1 Microtus ochrogaster | reverse complement strand
TAGCTCTTGTAGACCAGGCTGGTCTCGAACTCACAGAGATCCGCCTGCCTCTGCCTCCCGAGTGCTGGGATTAAAGGCGTGTGCCACCACTGCCCGGCTGAGTCCTTTCTTCTTAAGGACAACATGATACCATGCCATTCCTCATTGCTACCACCCCCCCCCCCCAAAATAAGACAAATGGCAATGAGACATTTCAGAGTTAGCCAGCAACGGCTCATTTGGTTAATCACATGACTCTAGAGGCACTTCATTTAAAAAAAAATCTTAATTTTGTTAGTAAGATCAAAACACAATGTAAAAAAAACCTAGTTTGTGTGTAGCTAGGACTCAATTTATAAAGCTATATATAAAACAACGAAGAGTTTTATCTTGGCACCTAGCCGTTACTTATGCTGTTTCTGAGGAAAAGTATGAATTGGAAGGTGATGGTTGCCATGGCAGCTGGTGACAACAGAACCAACTGGAGAAAAATCGTCAGAGAAACTTGATGCTTGCATCATTCACAGGATGAAGGAATGCACGGGGATTTCGGCGCTGTGTTGGAAACCTCGATTGCACGCTGACTCCAAAGTGCTGGGTCATGAGAAGTGGGTCAGGAAGGGAACCCCGGGCTTGTGGGCTCCACTGTCACAGTTAACACCATCTATAGGAGCTCTGGGAGGGACAATGGAACATGGTGTGCTCAGTGTCTCAATCTGTGGGTGTAGATCATTGGCCCAAGGCAGACTATTAGCCAAAGTATCCCAAGGGTCCAAGCATGCAATGGACACCGAGGTGACTTACCGAAGGTTTTCTGAGACAGATCTGGAAGGAAGAAAGGAATGGAACAAGAAGGTGAGTTAGTAGGTGATCTGGGCTCTGGATTGGGCTCTGATCTACAAGCCTTCTCTGCTGGGGACGGAGTGGACTGGAGTTGGGCGGCTGCAAGCTGACTCTTGCTGGAAGCGCTAGAGCAAGCTCGGGCAGAGAAAAGCCCTTCGCCCTTCGGCTCCCCTGAGACATGGGTGGCAGAGGTTCTTTTCAAACCCTTGCAGA
The DNA here is from genome assembly GCF_000317375.1 of Microtus ochrogaster. Classification (NCBI taxonomy): domain Eukaryota; kingdom Metazoa; phylum Chordata; class Mammalia; order Rodentia; family Cricetidae; genus Microtus; species Microtus ochrogaster. The sequence goes on along the minus strand of NC_022028.1, from coordinate 54,074,900 downwards.
GGACTAGGAAAACCTGCCGGAATCATTTTCTTTCTCTCCCACTGCCCTCCCTCCTTCATGCTGTTGTTAAAAGCACGTGTGTGATGTTTACCAGGGCCCAACCTCCACTTTCTGCTACCATGAAGTGTGTGTTCACGACTCCCAGATGACTCATTGAAATGCCAGGTGGAGGAAATCCAAAAAGGCCAAGAAAATGGCACTTCCAGACCTTTGACACTACCAGGGAAAGCGGGAAAAGACCCTTTAGCTACTACATAGAAAGAGCGAGCACCCCAGTAGAGATTTGGACAAGAGACTT
>NC_022028.1:54068012-54074502 GCF_000317375.1 Microtus ochrogaster | reverse complement strand
GGAGAGAGAGAGAGAGAGAGAGAGAGAGAGAGAGAGAGGGAGAGAGGGAGAGAGAGAGATCATTACTTTATGAAGGAAATGCCTGAATACCTGCCTCTCAGCCTTCATGCTAGCAGAACTATCATGGATGCAAAGTCTGTGAAAATCGAGCACGGCTTGTTCGCTAAGCCACGGGCAGCCTTCCCACTGTACAACACACGGTACCTGTAGGAGTGGAGCTTGCTTTCTGTGCTGTGGCGGGCCAGCCTTAGGCAGTCGAGAAAGGCCCCACATTAGATCACAGTGATTATGTTTTCCTTTGTTCATTTCCTTAGAGACTTACACTTACAGCTTAAGAAGTAGACCCTCCTTTTCTGAAGAATGGTTATACTGTCCCCTAGAGGCCCTTACTGCGGTTTTTTTGTTTTGTTTTTTAATTAAGTTAGTACATGGGATTCGAGGTCTTTGCATTTCATGCATGGTCGCTTTGGGAACTGGAATGAGATGCCCGGGAAAGGGGCAGATCCACCCCCACCCTTGCAGGCTGGCTATGGGAAGGGCCGGAGTGGAAGACAGATACTCACGGATAGGCGGGGAGAATTGCACTACAATTTAAACAAGGGAGCATCAGTGTGGCTAACAGGTGCAGAATTTACATGCCACCAGTATTTCCCAAAGACATCGTGAGACAGCTCAACCAGAGGGAGGGTGGCTAATACAAAGACGGCACGCAATTTAGCAGAGAATCATGAAAAGTTCCCATCAGAGTAGGTTATTCAGGGCCCATCTTAACAGAGAAATAAATAGAAACAAAAATCTCAACAAAATAATAAAAAAAGAAAACAAAAATGTAAAACCATTTAACCTTCCCTTTTCTTAAACTCAGTGATGTTTCAGGGCATTTTGTCTTAGGTCGTGGTGTCAGGCGGTGTCATGGACTTTGAATGCAATCACGGAACATGTATGGGAAATTCTTCAGGAATGGGAGTTGAGACAGGAGGGGTATGGAGAGGGTAGAGTCCCAGATCCCATAGGACAGAGAGATAAAAGGGAACTCACTTATAGGTCCAATGGTTCCAGCTAAAATATTGGAGAAACAAAATGAAGTTCATGGGAAAAGTTTCAGTGGGCAGCACTAACTGAGGCCAGCACCCTCTCGTGGACAGCATGCTTGGACACAGCCCCTGCCTTCCTTTTAGCTGGCCAGCTGGAACTGGTTAGCTAGAGTCTGTGACTTCATCTTCTGAAGGAGAGCATGGGATTCCTATCTTTGTGATGAGTTTGGTCCTTGTTCAACAGTGAGCAGGTTTGTCACTGAGGTTTGAGACAGACTGAAGGCGTTCTAGGTAGGGATTGTGGGTAAAGGAATTAGGACCTGCACACTCCTTGTGTAGGGTGTGACTCACGAGCCCCAACTCTGACATTCTTTTTCCTTTTGCCTTCAGAGTTAACCTGTTCTTGGCCTGAGCGGCATCAGGAATCCTGGGCAGACGTGTCACACACTAAGGTCGGGAGTTTCTCTTTTTGTGTCGGTAGTCGTTTTACTGCTGCTGCTGAGTGAGACTCCACAGGGATGGAAAAGCTGCTTCAGTTGGGGCCAACCATGCTAGTTTTTATTTTCTTCCTAAGTCACTCACATCTCTTATCCTGTATCCCGCAGGCTCCTGACGGATCTGTTGTTAGAATTGTCTTCCACAACAGTCTCCAGGGTCCTCCCTACCCCTGTGTCACACACACACCACAGTCTCCAGGGTCCTCCCTACCCCTGTGTCACACACACACCACAGTCTCCCTACCCCTGTGTCACACACACACCACAGTCTCCAGGGTCCTCCCTACCCCTGTGTCACACACTCACCACAGTCTACAGGGTCCTCCCTACCCCTGTGTCACACACTCACCACAGTCTCCCTACCCCTGTGTCACACACACACCACAGTCTCCCTACACCTGTGTCACACACACACCACAGTCTCCCGGGTCCTCCCTACACCTGTGTCACACACACACCACAGTCTCCCGGGTCCTCCCTACACCTGTGTCACACAGCAGTCTCTGGGCTGCTCTTTAGACCTGGGCTCATGGGCACACTCCATCACTGATGGGGGGACCCTCTGTCTGCAGGTGGGACTCATTGTGTGCCACAGAAACCTTCTCCTGTGTTGCCAAGGAGGCGGCCACGTTGGTCTCCCGTGAGTGCCAGAGGAACCACCCTACTCTCCCCTGGGCTGTGTCTGTTCCCAGCTCCTCTCCCTTTGCACTGGAACTGCAGTTCGGAGGTTTTGGATCTCACAGGGGTTCCCAGCATATCAAGGGCAGAGGAGGAAGAAGGGAAGGAACCACAGTGTTTGCAGGAAGAGGTTGAAGATCCCAGGACTGTGAATGTTGTAACTATTTTACCCAGCGAGGCAAAGCCAACGAGGATCAAAATGCAGAGAGGAACTTACTGATGTGTCCTGCGTTGCCAGCTAGAATAATAAAACACAAAACCGTAAGTTTGGAAGAAGCACATCTTAGGGACAGTTTTTTGGGGGGAGCAGGGGGATTAGTTGAGTCAAGCATTCATCAAAGTCAGATTCATATAGGAGGACGCCAGGAAGTCAGTCTGCATTTCCCTTTGTTGTTTAGGAGACAGAGGCCACCATCTAAGATTGTTTGTCTTCGTCTGGGTTTCCCCTGGTGCTTTTCACCAAATCTTTCTACAAATCTGTTTTGGATGAAGTGCTTCATTTGACCCAAGAATTCCCCTTGCACTTTTAAATGAACGAACTTGGGCTTGTTAGCAGGATTTTCGCCACCTTGCACAAAGCAGCTGAACCACCCATTTGAGGGTTCCTGCATCTGATTGTGTCCCCACCACCTGTTGCCAGCTCGCCTGGAGCAGGCATTGCACACAAGACCCAGTTATAGTGGATTATAGATCAGAGAAACATACACATAGGGTCGCCAATGGCCTTGTTGCTTCTTGTTTTATCTGTGATAAAAATTGAGATCATTATTGAAATCCCCAAGTGGTCAAAATGCAGAAATCAATTGCACTTTGGGTGCCTACCCCCAATTAATACATTAACAGTACAATCTGTATGCTTAGGGAATATCTCCAACAAGGAGACAGAAGACTGTCAGGGCCCCAGGACCGAAACAGCTCCTGAGAGACAGTCTCTTCAAATGCAAGGGCGAGGTCCAGGAGGGAGGGGTCTGGGAAGAGGCAGGTGATTACCAAGGTAGGCTGTGAACTTCTCTGAAAGCTCACAAGACATTACAGAAAGGACAGAACAGTGGTCTGACAACTCGGGCCATAGCGGGCAGGTGGTTCTCTTCCCTCCAGAAGTCTTGAAGTTACAGACCCAAGTGTCAGCTTTGCCACCCTCCAGTGCTCTGGCTTTGGGTACAATAATCTATTGATCTGACTTCCTCAGGCTTAGAGTGGAAAGTGTGCCCCTGTCTTAGTGATACTTTGAGACCCCAGTGGGGAAAAAAAAAATCCAGAGTTAAAACAAATGGGAAAAAAAAAAAAGAGGAAATTCTGCTGGGAACACTGGGAGGAGAAGGACCCTGTGAGGAGAGAGAGAGAGGTGGGGGGACGGGCAGAGAGGGCTGAGTCTGTGAACCCTTGAGTGGAAGCAGAGAGGCACAAAGCTTGTGTGCCTTGCCAAACCCTACAGAAAGCAACGGATCCAGGGCAGTCTCTGGGGAGAGTCCTTCAAATGAGAACCGAGGCTGTCCTGCAGTGTGCGCTAAGTCTTCAGCCTAGGTGGACAGACTGTTCATCTCTGTGCTGTGGGATGATTAGTGCCCTTAGGTGTCTTCAGGGACGTATGCACAGGCACACATACAGGCGTGCACACACATGCATACACACAAGCACACACATGTATACACACACAGGCACCTACACAGAAAGTTCCTGTGCACACACACGGTCTCGGGACTGTGAGAATCTAGCAGGATGAGCTGTCATAGGGGTGTTGTCTACTTGGAAAGTCCATCCACATCTAAGAAGTATTCGAGTTTAATAATTAAAATAAATATGCTGACCACAGTACCCCTGCAGGCAGACTGGCTTAGCAGTGGCTCATTGGGGAGGGAAGGCAGTGAGCTCCCAGCCTTCAGCAGCAGTGGGGGGGGAGGGGCTAGTTCCAGGGGGCTGTGGCCTGAGGTAGGAGGGCCAGTGAGACCTTTCCACTGTTTTAAGAATAGGTATCAATTGATGGAATCAGCTTGGACACGTGGGATGAATAAGGTCTTCTGGTTACAAGGCCCCCGAGGCTGTGGTGCATGGGGGCGTTGTGGGGATTATGAACTGCATTTTCAAATAATCTGATATACATTTGGACAAGATGGAATGATTTTACCCCTAGAAAAATAGCTTTAATTTGAATTCAGATGAACAATAATCAGAGTGGAAAATTATCTCAAGCATATAGGTCTGGAGAAAAAAACCAAACTGTCTAATTGGGATTATTTTTTTTTTTAATTTATCCCTGGAATCCTTACTTAAATAAAAAGCCCCCTTCTGTTCTCTTCATCGTTCCTTTATTTAGGAAACACACGTGTGTTTTCCTGGAATCTGACCCGGGAGACTCATTTGTCTTCCTCCCTTTTGAGAACCTTAAAGCTGATTGTTGTAATTACTTATGTAACTGATTTAAACCATCAGACAGGAGATGGTTTAAATGTCGTGAAGGATGGTCGGTGAAGGCTAGCTACAGAGTCTGGAGCTCCAAGTTAGGTCACCTTGCCTTATCAGAAAACTCGTAAGAAAGTGTGGGAGTCTGATAAAATCAGTTATTAAAAAAAGTAAGAAAAACTTACGTGGTGGTCCTTGGGTTAAAGCTGAACAACAGTAATAAACACAAAAACAAAAATCATGTTAGTGTGGAGGTAATGGTTTGTAAGAGGGGACCCCTACACTGCTGCAGCTGGCCCCTGCACACCAGTCTGCCTCTGCAGGTAACCCTAATGTGCCCTTTGTCTTCCGCACCTGCTGCTGAATCTGCATAACATGCCAGTCCTGAGAGAGTTTCCCAGAGGTGCAAAGCCCAGACAAACTTCGTTCAAAGAAAACCCAGAAAACTGCAGAATCCTTATCTGAGAATTTGTATTTGGCACTGTCCCTCTGGGGGGCTTAGAGCCAAGACTTTGGTATATGGAATTGAACTGCTAAAACTGTGACTTGTTAACAAGAAAAGGGCCCTTTGCTCAGCCAAGGTGAGTGAGTCCAGAGAGATGAGGGAGAATCCGCCCTGCAGCTGGAAAAGGATTCTTCCTTAAGGAGCCTCTGTACTTCTTTCTCAACCCGCTTGAACGAATACCCACCCCTGGAATACAGCATGGCTCGCACACTATGTGATGTCCTGGACCATTGTCAAGAGCTGCTCCCAGGATGCACTAGGTTGTCCACTGCCCAGCAGGCATAGCACCTCCCTCCGCCTTGTCACTGACTTGAGATTTTCAAAGCTGGACTAAGTTCTTAAACACACAGGGTTTGAGATCCCCTTCCTCAAGTACCATGGTCTGGTGGTGGTCTGTGGACATGCCTCGCGGGAGGACTTCCCACCTCCACAGATCCCACAGCTCCTGAGCCTCAGGGATGCACACCCTGTAGCTGAATCCTTTAGCTAGTAACACACTTTCCTTTGTGGTTAGGAGTTCCAGGGGTCATGGCCTCAGGATATGCCCTAGGGTCATCTTTGTCTTAAGGCTGTCGGACATGCACCCCCCTTCTTTCTGAAACTTGTGCTTTGTAAAACACGTGGTGTCTGAATTCATGTTGGGGACTTCCTTGCCTTGCTACAGTGTGGCATCACCACCTTTGTCTGACAGTGAGACAGCCCTGCTTCATTTGGGGAGCAGAGAACGGGAAAAATGAGAGCTGGGATTTTACAGCAGAGCATGTGGCTACAAATTAGTGTGCTGTAGACATTGTACAATAAATGCACGTACAAAAATGCCATGCTGTATACTATAAATCAGTACCCTTTGTATTTATCAATGAAGAAAAAGGACCCCCAAATGCACCATGCCTTTTGCAGTTCACTGAGTGTTGGCTGTTTAAAAATCCCACACCCACTGCTGCAGGAAAATGTCTTCCTTGATCCAGAATGTTCTTTCTAACAAGCCCATTGTAGACGCCCCTGTGGGCTTTGGAGCACAGCAGTGTGTGTGTTCCCTGCCTGCACTGCACAGCCATACAGTTACCTCACGCCCTACAGAAAGAAGCCTATCAAAACTCCACCCTTCTTCCCTGGCGGAACCTTCCCAGGCACGGACCACAAAGCTCAGCATTGCTGTTCTCTGCTTTAGTCTCAGACTCCCCGGCTCTGTCCGTCCTCCCCTGCTCTGTCCGTCCTCCCATGCTCTGTCCATCCTCCCCGGCTCTGTCCGTCCTCCCCTGCTCTGACCGTCCTCCCCTGCTCTGTCCATCCTCCCTGGCTCTGTCCGTCCTCCCCGGCTCTGTCCGTCCTCCCCTGCTCTCCTGCTCTGTCTGTCCTCCCCGGCTCTGTCCGTC
>NC_022028.1:54064836-54067663 GCF_000317375.1 Microtus ochrogaster | reverse complement strand
TCCCCTGCTCTCATCCTCCATCATCAGGAGCTGCTGGTCTTGCACTCTGACACCTTGTCATTCTCTTCTTTGAAGGGGAATTTGACTCTTTCTGCTGGGGTGGGTGATGTCTTCCCTAGGATCCTTCCCTTGCCAGTTCAGGTCTCCTTACAAAGCCCCTTATTCTACCCTTGCTCTGTACCCCATGTTTAGCTCCTCCTCTGCCTTAACACTCTAATCCACTGTCTCCATCCGAGCAAGTGTAAGTGTGTTTGTGTGCGGGTGTATTTTCATCTTCCTTGGCTGGGACCTGTCCTCTGTAAGACAGGCCCCAACTGGCTTGCTCTTGCACACACTAGGCACACTAGTAAATCATAGAACTTTCTAACGTGTTCCAGTGTCCAAAGTTCTCTAATTTCCCTGCCTTTTCTTTTCCTACCATCTTGGAAAATTCACCTCCTTTTCAAGCAAGCAAGAATATTTATGGTTACTATGGCCAGAGCTGGAAAAGGCCAGGTCCCTAGGGGAGGGGAGCGAGCTAATTAAACGTTGAGATATGCAAGCCCCAGGAGGCCTGGCACCTGTTGTCTGCTCCCGGGTCCACAATTTCCAACTCTCTAGCGGTCAGCTACTTCATCACCATGACAGTTTTCACAGTCTAGAATCCAGCACTGGACTCCCGTGCAGGGCACAGCGCAGAAGCAGGAAGCGACCTCCGACAGTGTGAGGGGTGGGTCCAGCATCCGGACCAACCCAGCCTGAGCCACTGTAGCTACAGCAGTTCCAGCCCTCAGCACCTCTGACACTTCCCTGTGCTTGTCCCCTGAGAGGTGGCAGTGAAGATCTGAGTTTATATAAATCAAATGTTTAAATCAGAAAAGTTCTAGTTTGTTCTGTAAGAAACTATCTTTTATATGACTAAATTACATGAAAATTAAGCAAAGCTAAATAAAATCTATTTTAATTATTGTGAAAGTTTGAATGGAATTGGCCCCCATAACCTCATAGGGAGTAGAATTATTAGGAGGTGTGACTTTTGGGGGTGGGGGTGGCCTCATTAGAGGAAGTGTGTCACTGTGGGGGTGGGTTCTGAGGTTTCCTATGCTCAGGATACCACCCAGTATCTCAGCTGATTTCCTGTTGCCTGCAGGATGCAGGAGTCTCAGCTGCGGTCTGCCTGCACTGCCATGCTCCCTGCCAAGGTGATAATGGACTCAACTCTGAAACTGTAAGCAAGCCACCACAATTAAATGTTTTCCTTATACGAGTTGCTGTGGTCATGGTGTCTCTTCACAGCAATAAAAGTCCACAGGGGATCTAAGGGCAGCTCTAAGGAGTTCCCTGTGAAGCGGCCTTGCTCATGAAATGACGGTGGCATACCACAGGCAAGCACGATCATTTTCGATTGAGATTGACACAACTTCTCATTTTTGAGCCGTATTTTAAACTTGAAGTGTTATTTTAAAATATAAGCACCATTTTGAAAATCTCTTGAAATCGGCTTTTCATTTCAAAAGCTCGCTGCACTGAAAGAAGAAGTTCATGTCCTAGATTCCCCGGATCGCTGGGCAAGCCCTGACTTGGAGTGAAAACACAGGCTTCAGAATTTGAGTTTGGGCCCTTTTTTGTAGCTGTCTACCTTCAGCAATGTCAAGAGCTCCCTGTCAGCTCCTGCTTCCTCATCTGCAGCATCCGTGAGCCTGCCTTTCCTTTCCCCATGGCCAGGGGAGCACCCTGCCCCCATTGTTTCTCTTCTGCAGCCCACTTCCTGCTTGTTTTCTAAGTTTAAGAAAGATGTTAAGGCTTTGCGCAGACACACAAAACTTTCTGCCAACCAACACCACTTTGATTCTCTCTAATTTTGTTAACCAGTTTGTCAAGCACTTTCTTAAGAACTCATTAATTCTCTAAAATACTCAGCGGTGAATAAGAAACGGCAGAAACCTCGTAGGGTCAGGATACAGTTCCAGCTGTGGGGCCCAGCAAGGAGTGAGAAGGGAAAGAAAGAGGAGGGCCTCTCTATTGGTTCGTTCTGAAAGGCAATGCAAGCAAAGGGCTTATGGCACTAGGCTCAAAAACTGTGTGTCCGTGTCCATGTGTGTGTGTGTGTGTCTGTCTGTCTGTGTCTGTGTTTATCAAAACAAGGAGCTGGGAGAGCATCAGCTCCCAACCAATACAGTTATAGTGCAGGGAGCAGAGGCATTAGTCCCCTGTTCCATGGCTGCCAGCCTGGCTGGGGACACGCGTGGGGAAGTGGGCGCTGTCAGCCATGCAGAACTTGCAGTCTCTCACTACACATGACCATTTCTCTCCTGCATCCCCTGTGCTCATCGACTCCCCTCATCCCTGTTCTTCTCCGCATTATTCAGTCCTTGTTCTACAGATTTGGGGATCAGTGTGATTCCTGGGAACACGCTGTCTTAACAAGCTATGAGGAAGCTTCATTTACTTTCTGTACTTTGGTTGAGTGCTAGGGTGTCTGGTTATAGTGAACCAAGAAATGTGGGGAGTTCCTGGAAAGCTTCCGGGGCACAGGGTTGGCTGTTGGCAGAGGTGAAGAAAAGCAAAGCAACTTACCAGGACTGCATCGTGAAAGTCCTTAAAGCAAAAAAACAAAACCAGAGTTAGTGCTTCACAGCTCTGAGAGAACTCAGACTCTGTGATGTCACCTTGAAGCAAGGCTGAAGGAAAGAAGACAGGAAAGAGTCACACCCTTTTCTACTGTTGGAGGCACCGTGGTGAGTGGTCTCTCTGCATCACTCTCCGGACGTGCCCCGGACTCTGGTGTGCCTCCTGGGGACACTGGCAGAGAGAGATGCGTGCCCCAGACACTGGCAGAGAGAGATGC
>NC_022028.1:54061004-54063598 GCF_000317375.1 Microtus ochrogaster | reverse complement strand
AGAGCAAAGATCAGACATCTTAAAAAGAACAAAATAAAACTAACAAAAGCAGGAAATATGACCATCTTATCCAAAGATCAGTTACATAGGAAAACAGAATGAACTCAAACAAGGAAATAGCTCGTGACTGAAGGGACACCCAGGACTCCCTGCTGCTCACTGTGGAGGCTCGGCAGACATCAATGTGACACAAGCTAGAGCTATCTGAAGGAAAGGAACCTCACTTGAGAAAATGACTCCATAAGGTCCAGCTGTAAGACTTCTAATTAGTGAGTGTGGAGCAGGGCCAGGCCCAGGCCCAGGGTAGGTGGTGCCAACCCTGGGCTGGTGGTCCTGGTCTAAGAAAGCAGCTGAGCAAGGCACGAGGAGCAAGCCGCTGGTAAGCAGCACCCTTCCATGGCCTCTGCCTCGGTTCCTGCCCTGTGAGAGTTCCTGCCCGACTTCCGTCTGTGATGAACGGTGATGATATGGACGTGCAAACCCTTTCCTACCCAGGTTTCTTTCGGTCAAGGGGTTTCATCACAGCCACAGTCACCCTGACCGAGACATTCACTGAACGAATTCCTTTTCCCTCTCTTGCATAAGTATGTGCGGTAAGTGGAATGATAACGGCCCTGAAGCTCCTGTGTCCCACACCCCGGGATCTGTGGTGCTGTTGTGTGGAGAGGTCAGGCTGTCCCAGGACTGCCCTGGGTCGTGTTGATGGGAACAAACATTTAAGGGGATTATTTTGTTTCCATGGTGATTTGTCTGTCCTGAGACTTCTCAACTGTGAGCATGCCTGTGTCAGCACTGTCTTCCTCTCACAACTGTGCGAGCCTGCGAGCCTTTGTTTATTCCACTGCACTGAAGTGTGGAGACGAAGAACCATGGGCGCAGACTCTGTCCTTCACGTCCTCGCGTAAGAGGCGGGAACACAAGAAGTCTCACTGTTTTTGAGTATGGTGTAGTAGTAGTGTCTTAGCACTGCCCGTGTGTCCCCCACAGAAAGAGGGCAATTGACGAGACAGAGAGAGGAACGTGTGAGTGCAGAAGAGCAGGCAGTGTGGAAACCGTTAGAGTCTGTGACCGCTGAGGAAGGATGGAACCCGAGCGAGCTGCTTGCTGGAAAACAAGGGAACACCCCAGGAGGAGTGTAGATCTGCTGACACCCCAATTCAGTGTGTTTGGCACCCTTCTGCCTACTGATCTGTAAGGTAAGGGTGTTGGGTTAAGCCAGAAAGTTATGATAATTTTTCACAGCCATGGTAATAAACACAACCTATCCTGCCCTTGCAGCCGGGTATGGTGCTCTGACTGAGGTCTGGCCCAGCCACTGTCAGAGCTGAGAAGTAAGACAACACCCAGGAGGGAGAGGAGCACCTACTGAAGACTCCCAAAGACCTACCTCTGCTCACTCAATGGCAGACAGCAGGAGCTGGAGCCCTTAACTGAGGTGGAGAAACTGGACAAGATGAACTCGGCTGCTCAGGCAGTGCCTGAGAGAAGGGCACTCAGCGTCTGGGCGGGACTTGCTCACAAGTGGCTGTGGTGCACTCTCTAGCCGCCAGCGCTCCAAGAGGCTGAATCGAAGGCTAGCCTGGGCTATGCACACTCCCCCCATCACAAACCACACACCTTCAGACACGGGTTTAGTTAAACACAGATGAGAGGGGGGTACTGAGAGCTGCGCCATGAAGAGAAGCCTTGACATTTATTCTCACGTGTGCTAGCTCCAGAGAGAGAACTGTGGATGTAGATGGAGGTGGGAGGCACGGGCATAGTCAAGGCAATTAAGGGAGGAGGCTTTTTATAGTTAAAGAAAGATTCGAGTCAACAGATTGGAAAATCTTGAATCCTTAGTAGGACGAATGAAGTTAGTAACACATGCAGGAACAGTGCGGCTAATACTCAGGATGCAAGAAGAAAGAGAAGTCTATTCTATAGAAAATATTCTATTTTTGCTTACTAACAATCATCAAAATAGAAAATTTTATCAACAATAACTAAACCAAGGATGAGCAAGAAAAATAAAGTACCAAAGATTTCCACCCTGTATTTAGTGAGATCGTGAGATCGAGTGTGAAGTCAAGGCATTTCAGTTGCAGGAAAGGTGGGGAAGCAACTCCTCACACTCGGGACCGAGAGGCCGATTGTGTGTGAGGTGTAGGTTAGAGGTCTGTGGGCTTAGAATTAAAGGAGCGATCGTCCTCAGCTTACAAACAGCTGTTGGCGTGGGAAGAAGGCCTGCTGGGAGATGGCCAATTAAACACTACTGTCTCCATTAAAAAATAAAACAGTTAGCGAGAATGAATAACACAAATTTAAGATGAACAAAGCAAATCCAGTGGAACAGCAAAGCCAAACACGACAGAGAAAGGAGGCCTTGGAACCGAGGCCACCGTTAGCAGCCCCAGCACGACAGCGGCTTCGAAACAAGAAATTTGATCCCCCACTTCTTTTCAAAATAACCCTCCAGAAGTAAATTTAGAAATCATTTGGAGGAAGGTCTTGTACCTAGAAACATAACCTTTATTAACAACAAGACACAGTTTAAGACAGTAGCTTGTGGTACCCACGCGAGGATAGCCAAGAAAGCATCGACTTGACAAGAC